>NC_057813.1:139097789-139221978 GCF_018294505.1 Triticum aestivum
GGGAGGCACCGGGCTCGGGGAGGGCCGGCCTAGGGCCCGGCGGGCTGGCGGCAGCATGGGTGGCCGGGCGCCACGTGGCGGGTTGCGAGAGGTCGGGCGGCGGAGGCGGACGCGTCCGGCGTCGCCCGGACGTGTCCGGCGGCGCGAGGGGAGTGGTGGCTAGGGTTTCGTCCGTGATTTGGAGGTGGAGATGCATATTTATAGGTAGGAGGAGCTAGGAGACTCCAAATGGAGTGTAGTTTTCTCCCACACGATCGTGATCCGACGACGGAGAGCATGGAAGTGACTTAGATGGGTTATTGGGCTGTTTTGAAGGGGTGTTGGGCTGCAACCCAAAAGAGGCCTTTGCGGTTATGCGGTTAACCGTTGGAGTATCAAACGAGCTCCAAATGACACAAAACTTGACAGGCGGTCTACCGGTGGTGTACCAAGGCCACTTGGCAAGCCTCGGTCCATTCCGACAACATTTAACACCCGCACACGAAAAGAGACAAGAGGGGTGTGCCGGTGCATGTGGGAGTGTCGGATTGCAAAACGGACAACAAGGAAAACGCTCAGATGCATGAGATGAACACGTATGCAAATGAGATGCACATGATGACATGATATGAGATGCATGACATGAACAAAATGCAAAACGAAAGACAAAAACACAACCACGGAAGGAATATCATAACACATAGCCGAAAATGGCAAGAGTTGGAGTTACAAAGATGGAAAGTTACATCTGGGGTGTTACATGTTTTGACTGGATAGAATCGTTTCAATCGTGGCAAGAATCATGATGAACACAATGTGCTAGGAATCGGATGGGGATAGCACTGTGATCGAGTCCATACCCTTGTTTGGTGATGAACTCGCTACGGAGGCAACGGCGGGGTTGAATTCCGTTGGGGGCGGCGGAGACCGGCGGCTGGAGGCAGCTGGCGACGAGGAGGATGATCCGGAGAACCTGGAGGCAGAGCGAGCTATGCGCGGGCGAAGGGGTTTGGAGAAAGTTTCCAAAATTTTGCCCGTGAGTATATATAGCCCGACCCTGTCGGTGTGACCGAGTGGAACAACTCGGTGGCACCGAGATGCATAACTGTTGACAGTTACAGCAACTCGGTGTGACCGAAATGTTCAAATCGGTTGCACCGAGATGAAAACCCTAGATCAACTTAGTGATCTCGGTATGACCGGAATGGAAGAATTGGTTAGACCAAAATGCACAAAGAAGTTTTCGAAGTTTAAGTCTATGACGAATCGGGGACTCTGAGTGCTCCTCACACAGAGTGGTTCGAATCTGACTTGATCAAATTTTGTGATGTAGCATGAATAGAGTTTGAGACAAGAAAAGCATAGATAGCTAGAGAAGGTTCTTAGGCATTCTTGTTCATCCACTTGGCAAAAGAAAAAGAAGCCAATCAATCAAAGCAACAAGTGGATGTCCTCGAATGAGTTAAATATGCAACCAACATGCTCACACAATAAAATGACAAATGAAATATGTGGCAAAGCATGCACAACCAATTCTAGCATCTATCAAACAATTGGCGATGACTAGGTCATCTATATATGAGTATATTGACTTAGGAGTCAAATGAGAACATTTATCATAGGTCATACTCATCGTTTAAGCTCAAGTGGGGTTACCACTTTTACATAATGCATTGATGTGTTCACACCATTAGAGTTGCTTTGACTCAATTCTTAGAGTTAGGCTCCCCCTAGATGTGAGATCC
Source organism: Triticum aestivum (assembly GCF_018294505.1). Classification (NCBI taxonomy): domain Eukaryota; kingdom Viridiplantae; phylum Streptophyta; class Magnoliopsida; order Poales; family Poaceae; genus Triticum; species Triticum aestivum. Next base: position 139,099,514 of record NC_057813.1, read on the forward strand.
CCCTTTAGAGGGATGAACTAACCTTGGGTTTTGTCGATGATGAATTCATGTAGGTGTTGAAGATGTGGATGATCAATGTTGATGAAGATCATTTGGAGCTATCCTTTGGAGTGAGTTGCACTTTCAATACCTACACGGGTTAGTCCCACAAGGAACAAACAAGTATATCCACAGAGATAGAGTGATGCACACACAAGATGATGTCCATGAAAGCATTAGGTTACCTTGTCCCTTGTCTTACCAACATGAGGGTTTGTGACTCCTTGAACTAGTGCAAGATGTGGAAGTTGATTGCACTTGTTGTTGCCAAAAAGATATGAGTGAAGTATGTTGGCGGAGTCACCCACAAGAACTCTCTACTTCTTCTTCTTCGGGATCCACATCATCTTGATGGGAATCCTTGGAGTTGTAGTCGTGCTTGATGAACTAGAACTTGACATAGTCTTGGGAACCCACTTGACCAAGGCTTTGGGAGCTTCTTCAAATGCATCAATCTCCTCTTGAAGCTTGTTCTTGTCTTTTTGCTTGTGGTCTTGTGGTGGAAGATCATCTTGAGCTTGTGTCCCCTTGAAGGAGGTAGGATCATACTTCTCTTGTTGAGGAACAAACTTCGTCATGGGGTATTGATCTTCTTCCCACTCAACTCCATTGGCATTAAACTTTCGTTCAAAACCAACACCTTGGTTCTTCCGGTGCCTTCCTTGCTTGCGTACAATTTCCTCGAATTGCTTACTCCCGGCAAGGCTCTTGTAAACACCTTTCTCTATAATTCCCTTCAATAAGCTATTTTCTTGCTCAAGTGTAACTTGGCTAAGAGAATCATTAGTGGAATCAAGAGAACTACTAGAAGCAACAATATTGGATTTAGCATGATTATTGTTACTACTAGAGGAAGAATCCTTCTTGTTTTTGTTAATGGACTTGACTTGAGGCATGTAAGTAGATAAGAGTAAACACTTGGCAATGTAAGAAGAACTTTTCTTGCGAAGATCATCATTGATTGCCTTTAAGAACTCATGCTCTTGTTCAAGGTTGAGCTTTTCAAAGCGTAATTTCTCATGAGTCCTTAAAACTTCTCGATGATCTTCTAAGATAGTTTCATGAGCTAACTTAAGAGTGTTTAGCTCTTTAGTTAGGAGCTCAATTTTCTCCTTATCATCGTCATTCATTTTATCTTGATTTGCATGATTAATTGACGTTTCATCATAGTATTCATCACTAGAGTTGTCAATAAGTAATTGATCATCACCTAACAAGTCATCTTCATCACTACTGAAATCAACATACTTGAGGTGTGTTACCTTAGGGCCTTTAGCCATGAAGCATCTTCCAAGTCCTTCATTTGGTGAATAAAATATGTCGTAGGAGTTGGTTGACACAAGTTCTAGACCGGCAACACCTTCATCTTGAGTATGTTCGGAGTCGGAGTGATAGCTTCTCTCGGAGTGATGTTCACAGTCAGAACCGGATACCCATTCACCAACATGAGCTTGATGTCTTCATTTTGTGTAGCTCTTTGATGACTTGTCCTTCCTTTCCGAATCATTGCTTCTCCGGGATGTTCTTCGTTCATAACGATCATCTCTACTCCCTCTCTCTCTTGGTGGTGATTCTTCTCTTCTACTTCTTCTCTTGGGAGAATCTTCTCTTCTTTTGTAGGGTGTCATACACTCATTGGAATAGTGTCCGGGTCTCCCACAATTGTAGCAATTGCGCTCTCGACTGGAAGATCTTTTGTCATTGTAGGACCTTGACTTGGAGCTTCTCTCTTTGCTTCTACTCTTGTAGAATTTGTTGAAGTTCTTCACCATTAAGCTCAATTCTTCATTGAAGGTTTGTTTCTCACTTGATGATGTAGGGGCTTCACATGAGGCTTTGTAAGCACCACTTGACTTGTTGTGAAGTTCCTCCTTATCCTTGAGTGACATCTCATGAGCAACAATTCTTCCAATGACCTCTGTTGGCTTGAGATTCTTGTAATTTGGCATCATTTGGAACAATGTGCACATGGTATCATATTTTCCATCCAATGCTCTTAGAATCTTCTTGATGATGAATTTGTCGGTCATCTCTTCACTTCCTAAGCCCGCAATCTCATTTGTGATAAGAGCAAGCCTAGAGTACATTTCAGCGACACCTTCACCATCCTTCATTTTGAACTTGTCAAGTTGACTTTGGAGCACATCCAACTTGGATTCCTTGACGGAGTCGGTACCTTCATGCATATCAATCAAGGTATCCCAAATTTCATTTGCATTCTCTAGATGGCTGATTTTGTTGAATTATTCGGGGCACAATCCGTTGAAGAGGATATCACAAGCTTGAGCGTTGTATTGCAGCATCTTCAACTCTTCCGCGCTAGCTTCACGGTTTGGTTCCCTCCCATCAAAGAATTCACCTTGCAAACCAATAGACACAATAGCCCAAATGGCGGGGTTATGTCCAAGAATATGCCTTTTCATCTAATGCTTCCAACTAGCAAAATTAGTACCATCAAAGTAAGGACCCCTACGGTGATAGTTTCCCTCGCTAGACGCCATACTCTCCTAGGTTGTGAAACCAAGGCTATGACCACCTAATGCTATGGAAATCAAAGCAAATGGAGACCAAAGCTCTGATACCACTTGTAGGATTGGAAGTATGTCTAGAGGGGGGTGAGTAGACTACTTAACCAATTAAAAACTTAACCTTTTCCCAATTTTAGTCTTTGGCAGATTTTAGCTATCTTAGCACAAGTCAAGCAATCTTCACACAATTCTGGCAAGCATGCAAAGAGTATATGAGCAGCGGAAAGTAAAGCATGCAACTTGCAAGAATATAAAGGGAAAGGTTTGGAGAATTCAAACGCAATTGGAGACACGGATGTTTTTGTCGTGGTTCCGATAGGTGATGCTATCGTACATCCACGTTGATGGAGACTACAACCCACGAAGGGTAACGGTTGCGCGAGTCCACAGAGGGCTCCACCCACGAAGGGTCCACGAAGAAGCAACCTTGTCTATCCCACCATGTTCGTCGCCCATGAAGGACTTGCCTCACTAGCGGTAGATCTTCACGAAGTAGGCGATCTCCTTGCCCTTACAAACTCCTTGGTTCAACTCCACAATCTTGTCAGAGGCTCCCAAGTGACACCTAGCCAATCTAGGAGACACCACTCTCCAAGAAGTAACAAATGGTGTGTTGATGATGAACTCCTTGCTCTTGTGCTTCAAATGATAGTCTCCCCAACACTCAACTCTCTCTCACAGGATTTGGATTTGGTGGAAAGAAGATTTGAGTGGAAAGCAACTTGGGGAAGGCTAGAGATCAAGATTCATATGGTAGGAATGGAATATCTTGGCCTCAACACATGAGTAGGTGGTTCTCTCTCAGAAACGGCAAGTTGGAAGTGTAGGCTTGTTCTGATGGCTCTCTCCACGAATGAAGAGGAGGTGGAGGGGTATATATAGCCTCCACACAAAATCTAACCGTTACACACAATTTACCAATCTCGGTGGGACCGAATCAACAAACTCGGTCAGACCGATTTAGTAAACCTAATGACCGTTAGGATTTTCGGTGGGACCGACATGCAACTCGGTAGGACCGATATGGTTAGGGTTAGCGCATAACGTGATCTCGGTGAGACCGATTACACAAACTCGGTGAGACCGATTTTGGTAATAAGCTAACCAGAGAGTTGGTCAGGTAAACTCGGTGGGACCGGTTCGCTCTTTTCGGTGAGACCGAAATGTTACGAAAAGGAAACAGGGAGTTTACATTGCAATCTCGGTGGGATCGATCGCTTATCTCGGTGGTACCGAAACGTTACGAAGGGAAACAGAGAGATTACAATCCCATCTCGGTGAGACCGAGATCCCTATCGGTGAAACCTATTTGCCTATGGTCTATGGCAGTGGCTATGACATCTGAACTCGGTGGCGCCGGATATAAAGAATCGGTGGGGCCGAGTTTGACTTTTGGTTTAGGTCATGTGTGGATATGGGAAAGTAGTTGAGGGTTTTTGGAGCCTATCACTAAGCACTATGGATCAAGAAACTCATTAAACAACACCTCATCCCTCATTGATAGTATTGGCTTTTCCTATAGACTCAATGTGATCTTGGATCACTAAAATGTAAAATGTAGAGTCTTGAGCTTTTGAGCTTGAGCCAATCCTTTTATCCTTAGTATTTTAAGGGATCCACTTTCCTCATCCATGACATGCCATTAATTGAGCTTTCCTGAAATATTTGTCCTGGAATAGTATTAGCTCAATGAGCTATATGTTGTTAGGAATTACCAAAACCACCTAGGGATAGTTGCACTTTCATTGGGCCTGCAAGTGCACAGGTTTGTAGGACAATAGAAAATTTCCCTCAAGTGGATGACCTAAGGTTTATAAATCCGTAGGAGGCGTAGGATGAAGATGGTCTCTCTCAAACAACCCTGCAACCAAATAACAAAGAGTCTCTTGTGTCCCCAACACACCCAATACAATGGTAAATTGTATAGGTGCACTAGTTCGGCGAAGAGATGGTGATACAAGTGCAATATGGATGGTAGATAAAGGTATTTGTAATCTGAAATTATAAAAACAGCAAGGTAGCAAGCGATAAAAGTGAGCTTAAACGGTATTGCAATGGTAGGAAACAAGGCCTAAGGTTCATACTTTCACTAGTGCAAGTTCTCTCAACAATAATAACATAGATAGGTCATATAACAATCCCTCAACATGCAACAAAGAGTCACTCCAAAGCCACTAATAGTAGAGAACGAACGAAGAGATTATGGTAGGGTACAAAACCACCTCAAACTTATTCTTTCGGATCAATCTATTCAAGAGTTCGTACTAGAATAACACCTTAAGACACAAATAAACCAAAACCCCAATGTCACCTAGATACTCCATTGTCACCTCAAGTTTCCGTGGGCATGATTATACGATATGCATCACACACTCAGATTCATCTATTCAACCAACACAAAGTACTTCAAAGAGTGCCCCAAAGTTTCTACCGGAGAGTCAAGACAAGAACGTGTGCCAACCCCTATGCATAGGTTCATGGGAGGAACCCGCAAGTTAGTCACCAAAACATACATCAAGTGGCACATGATATCCCATTGTCACCACAGATAATCACGGCAAGACATACATCAAGTGTTCTCAAATCTTTAAAGACTCAATCCGATAATATAACTTCAAACTCAATTCATCACAAGAGAGTAGAGGGGGAGAAACATCATAAGATCCAACTACAATAACAAAGCTCGGGATACATCAAGACCGTGCCATAGAGGGAACACGAGAGAGAGAGAGAGATCAAACACATAGCTACTGGTACATACCCTCAGCCTCAAGGGTGAACTACTCCCTCCTCGTCATGGATAGCGCCGGGATGATGAAGATGGCCACCGGTGAAGGATCCCCCCTCCGGCAGGGTGCCGGGAAGGGCTCCCGAGAGGTTTCTGGTGGCTACAGAGGCTTGCGGCGGCGGAACTCCCGATCTATCTTGATATTCGATGTTTTTAGGGTACGTAGGCTTATATAGGCGAAAGAAGTTGGTCGGGGGAGCCTCGAGGGGCCCACGAGAGGGTAGGGTGCGCCCCCCTATCTCGTGGCCTCCTTGAGGATCTTCTGACGTGCACTCCAAGTTCCTGGGATTGGTTCCGTTCCAAAAATAACTTTGCCGAAGGTTTCATTCCGTTTGGACTCTGTTTCATATTCCTTTTCTTCGAAATACTGAAACAGGCAATAAAATAGCAATATGGGCTGGGCCTCTGGTTAATAGGTTAGTCCCAAAAGTAATATAAAAGTGTATAATAAAGCCCATAATCATTCAAAACAAATAATAAATTAGCATGAATGCTTCATAAATTATAGATACGTTGGAGACGTATCAGCATCCCCAAGCTTAATTCCTGCCCGTCCTCGAGTAGGTAAATGATAAAAGAAAGAATTTATGAAGTGTGAATGCTAGAGGTGCACAAGTTTGATCAATGATAATTTCAATCACCTTTACTAGCATCAATATATGTCATAATAGTAGTTAATCTCATAAAACTATTCATAATCAAGTAACAAGCTATTCACATGTTAAAGCATAGACCATAAACTTTCTTGAAAACTAGCAAACTTTAGTCATCAAACAATTGCAATTCATCCTATTTTCAGGAAGGGTCTATGTCAGAGCTTTGATTTAGCAAACTTCACATACTCAACTATCATATAGTCTTCTACAATTGCTAACACTCACGCAATACTTGTGGCTATGAAGTTTTAATCAGACACAGAGAAAGATAGGGGCTTAAAATGTTGCCTCCAAACATATTCACCTTTGGGTGATGTCAACAATAATAGTTCATGCTAACGTACATCCAATTGGATATATATATATCAGGATCACCCCAACACAAAGTGCTTGCCAAAGGATAAAATAAAAAAGGAAAGGTGAAGATCACCTTGAATCTTGCATAAAGTAAAAGACATAAAGTAAAAGATAGGCCCTTTGCAGAGGGAAGCAGGGATTTGCAGAGGTGCCAGAGCTCGATTTTAAAATAGAGATAAATAATTTTGAGAGGCATGATCTCATTGTCAACATAACAACCAAGATTTCCCAATATCTTCCATACTACATACATTATAGGCGGTTCCCAAACAGAATGGTAAAATTTTTACTCCCCCTCCACCAACAATCATCAATCCATGGCTTGCCCGAAACAACGGGTGCCTCCAACTAACATCAAACCTGGGGGAGTTTTGTTTGTAATTATTTTGATTTGATTTTGATCTTTTTGATCATGGGACTGGGCATCCCGGTTACCGCCACTTTCTCATGAATGAGGAGCGGAGTCCACTCCTTCTGAGAATAACCCACCTAGCATGGAAGACACTGACAGCCCCTAGTTGCTACATGGGCAATTCAGGCATACAAAACAGATTATAATTTGAAGGTTTAGAGTTTGGCACATGCAAATTTACTTAGAACGGCAGGTAAATACCGCATATAGGTAGGTATGGTGGACACTCATGGCAAAAACTGGGTTTAAGGATATTGGATGCACAAGCAGTATTCCCGCTTAGTACAGATATTTAGGCTAGCAAGGGGAGAAAGGGAAACTCAACATGTTTGAATGATCCATGACAACATACTTTAACTGAGATGTAAGAAAACATAACCCATTACGTTGTCTTCCTTGTCCAACATCAACTCTTTAGCATGTCATACTTAATGAGTGCTCACAATTATAAAAGATTTCTATGATAATATATTTATATGTGAAATCTCTCTTCCTTCAATATTCTTTCATGAATTGTTCAAATGACCAATACAATGCTTGCTAACCGTCAATAAATTTACAACATCTAGTTCTTAGATGTGAAGTCATTACTCCCCATGGTATAAGCAAATGAAACATATATAATTTCAGATTTATGACATTCAACTCATTCAACCATTTACTCATAGGATATAAGTTAAGCACACGAGTAAATGACAAACTACTCCAAAAAGATATAAGTGAAGATCGACGAGTAGTTAAATTATTATGCAACTATGCGAAGACTCTCTCTCATTTAAGAATTTCAGATCTTGGTATTGTATTCATACAGCAAGCAAAGCAAAACAAAATGACATTGCAAGGATAGCACAACTCATGTGAAGAAGCAAAAACTTAGGTTCAACCGATACTAACCGATAATTGTTGAAGAAGAAAGGTGGGATGCCTACTGGGGCATCCCCAAGCTTAGATGCTTGAGACAACTTGAAATATTATCTTGGGGTGCCTTGGGAATCCCCAAGATTGAGCTTTTGTGTTTCCTTAATTCCTTTTATATCATGGTTTCTCTTTTTATCAAAAGCTTCATCCACACCAAACTCAACAAGAACTCGTGAGATAGGTTATTATAAACCAATCCAAAACCTTATCATTTTCTACTATCACAAATTAATAACATTATTATTCAGCATTTCATACTAAATGTCTCTGCATATTTAATACTCCTATCCTCAAATATAATCATTAAACAACCAAGCATATGCAAACAATGCAAACATAACAGCAATCTGCCAAAACAGTGTAGTCTATAAAGAATGCAAGATTCATCATACTTACCTAACTCCAAAAATTATAAGAAAATTACTATGATGTAAAAGATTTATGAGAGCTCATTATGCAAAACTATTCAACATTATAACACTCTCTAACTTTTCTGGGGAAGTTTTGCAATAGCGGTAAACTTTCTGTTTTCAAACAGCAACATGTATACTAGCAAAATAAGCATGGTAAAGGCTATCCTTGACATTTTTATTGAAAATAAAGATGCAAAACTTTATTCTAAATAACAGCAAGCAAATACTAACAAAATAAATTGACGCTCCAAGCAAAACACATATCATGTGGCGAATAAAAATATAGCTCCAAGTAAAGTTACCGATGAATGAAGACGAAAGAGGGGATGCCTTCCGGGCCATCCCCAAGATTAGTTGCTTGGTTGTCCTTGAACATTACCTTGGGGTGCCTTGGGCATCCCCAATATTAGGCTCCTGCCACTCCTTATTCCATAGTCCATCGAATCCTTACCCAAAACTTGAAAACTTCAACCACAGAAAACTCAACACAAAACTCGTAAGCTCCGTTAGTATAAGAAAATAAATCACCACTTAGGTACTGTAATGAACTCACTCTAAATTCATATTGGTGTAATATCTACTGTATTCTAACTTTTCTATGGTTCATACCCTTACATACTAGCCATAGATTCATCAAAATAAGCAAACAACACAATGAAAACAGAATCTGTCAAAAACAGAACAATCCGTAGTAATATGTATCAAACGTATACTTCTGGAACCCCAAAAATTATGAAATAAATTGGACTTGAGGAATTTGTCTATTAATCATCTTCAAAAATAATCAACCTAAAAGCGCTCTCCGGTAAAAAATGGCAGCTAATCTCGTGAGCACTAAAGTTTCTGTTTTTTACAGCAAGATCATTAAGACTTCACCCAAGTCTTCCCAAAGGCTTTACTTGGCACTTTATTGAAGCAAAAGCTAGAAACATGATTACTACAGTAGCATAATCATGTGAACACACAAAAACAGTAAGGATAAATATTGGGTTGTCTCCCAACAAGCGTTTTCTTTAATGCCTTTTTAGCTAGGCATGATGATGGCAATGATGCTCACATAAAGGATAAGAATTGAAACATAACGGGAGCATCATGAAGAATATGACTAGCACATTTAAGTATAACCCACTTCCTATGCATATGGATTCTGTGAGCAAACAACTTATGGGAACAATAATCAACTAGCATAGGAAGGAAAAACAAGCACAACTTCAAGATTTTAAGCACATAGAGAGGAAACTTGGCATTATTGCAATTCCTACAAGCATATGTTCCTCTCTCATAATAATTTTCAGTAGAATCATGAATGAATTCAACAATATAACCAGAACCTAAAGCATTCTTTTCATGATCTACAGGCATGGAAAATTTAATACTCTCCACATAAGCAAAATTCTTCTCATTCGGATGGTGGGAGTATCATAAGAGACTTGAACACTAAAAAATGTTTCCACATTAAAAGAGTAATGTTCAAAAAAGGTAATTATAATCATGACAAGTTTTATAAATATAATCATCACTACTTTTTACATCATAAGTTTCATCACAATAATCATCATAAGTAGCAACTTCATTCTCATCATAATCAATTGAAACCTCTCCCAAGTTAGTGGAATCACTAAATAAATTTGACACTCTTCCAAATCCACTTTCATATTTATCACAATAAGATTCAACATCCTCCAAAATAGTGGGATTACTACATCCTAAAGTTGACACTCTTCCAAACCCACTTTCATTAATATAATCATCATAAAGAGGCATGCTATCATCATAACAACTTTGCATATCAAAACTTGGGATGCTAAAAATATCATCTTCATTAAACATAGCATCCCCAAGCTTGGGACAAATATTAATTTCAGCAAATATGTTCTCAAATATTTCATCCTCGTCAAACATAGCTTCCCCAAGCTTGGGCCTTTTCATATCATAATCATTCTCATCATTAATAGTATGGATAGCACCAATAGTATAGCAATTATCATCATCACAATGAGTAGTAGGAGCAACATCATTTGGGAGGGATACATTTTTACCTTTGCTGCCCCTTCTCTTCCTTTTCTTCTTCACATTATGTGTGGGTTCAACTTTCTTTATTGATGGGATTGGTTGAATAGAAAGCTCCTCCTAGTTACCTGATTCATCATAAGAAAAAATAGGAGGAGATTGGAAAGTCTCTTCCCTTTGATTAGTATTATCATCATCTTATATTTGCTTTCTTTTCTTTATGTAATTGGCAATATCAGGATTTTCAATGCAATTCACCGCACAATACAAATAAATCTTCTCTAGATCAAAATCAAGAACTTTCTTAAGGGCAATACCTGGAAGATCCTTAGTTAAACGTTTCATTTCTTCATAACCCAAAAGCAAACTAAGTTCATTATAATGTGCAAGGGAAATAAAAACATCACAATTTGTGGACACGATTCGATCATGAAATAATCTGCATAGTGGATGTAGATGACCACATTCATTGCATAGTTCACAAGTACGGCAAAGGAATTGTAAATTTTCAGCACTCCTATTTAACTTTTCTTGCAACAATTTAGTTTCGAAATGCTTATGCCTCTTGCAATATATGTCTTCACTATTCGGTGTGTTCACGCAAACATGCACTCCACAAAAGTTGACATGCTCATAAGAGACATTTTCATCATGACTAGTGCAATCATCATTAGTACTATGGATATTCAAAGAGTTCATACTAACAACATTGCAATCATGCTCATCATTCAAAGATTTGGTGACAAATATTTTATAGATTTCTTCTTCTAGCACTTGAGCACAATTTTCCTAACCATCATACTCACGAAAGATATTAAAAAGACGAAGCGTATCAGACAAACTAAATTCCATTTTTTTTGTAGTTTTCTTTTATAAAATAAACTAGTGATAAAACAAGAAACTAAAAGACTCGATTGCAAGATCTCAAGATATACCTTCAAGCACTCACCTCCCCGGAAACGGCGCCAGAAAAGAGCTTGATGTCTACTACACAACCTTCTTCTTGTAGACGTTGTTGGGCCTGCAAGTGCACAGGTTTGTAGGACAGTAGCAAATTTCCCTCAAGTGGATGACCTAAGGTTTATCAATCCATAGGAGGCGTAGGATGAAGATGGTCTCTCTCAAACAACCCTGCAACCAAATAACAAAGAGTCTCTTGTGTCCCCAACACACCCAATACAATGGTAAATTGTATAGGAGCACTAGTTCGGCGAAGAGATGGTGATACAAGTGCAATATGGATGGTAGATAAAGGTATTTGTAATCTGAAACTATAAAAACAACAAGGTAGCAAGCGATAAAAGTGAGCGTAAACGGTATTGCAATGGTAGGAAACAAGGCCTAAGGTTCATAATTTCGCTAGTGCAAGTTCTCTCAACAATAATAACATAGATAGATCATATAACAATCCCTCAACATGCAACAAAGAGTCACTCCAAAGCCACTAATAGCGGAGAACGAACGAAGAGATTATGGTAGGGTACGAAACCACCTCAAAGTTATTCTTTCGGACCAATCTATTCAAGAGTTCGTACTAGAATAACACCTTAAGACACAAATCAACCAAAACCCCAATGTCACCTAGATACTCCATTGTCACCTCAAGTATCCATGGGCATGATTATACAGTATGCATCACACAATCTCAGATTCATCTATTCAACCAACACAAAGTACTTCAAAGAGTGCCCCAAAGTTCCTACCGGAGAGTCAAGGCAAGAACGTGTGCCAACCCCTATGCATAGGTTCATGGGCGGAACCCGCAAGTTGGTCATCAAAACATACATCAAGTGGAACATGATATCCCATTGTCACCACAGATAATCACGACAAGACATACATCAAGTGTTCTCAAATCATTAAAGACTCAATCCGATAATATAACTTCAAGAGGAAAACTCAATTCATCACAAGAGAGTAGAGGGGGAGAAACATCATAAGATCCAACTACAATAGCAAAGCTCGGGATACATCAAGATCGTGCCATAGAGGGAACACGAGAGAGAACACGAGAGAGAGAGATCAAACACATAGCTACTGGTACATACCCTCAGCCTCGAGGGTGAACTACTCCCTCCTCATCATGGATAGCACCGGGATGATGACGATGGCCACCGGTGAAGGATCCCCCCTCCGGCAGGGTGCCGAGAAGGGCTCCCGAGAGGTTTCTGGTGGCTAGAGAGGCTTGCGGCGGCGGAACTCCCGATCTATCTTGATATTCAATGTTTTAAGGTTACGTAGGCTTATATAAGCGGAAGACGTTGGTCGGGGGAGCCTCGAGGGGCCCACGAGAGGGTAGGGTGCGCCCCCCTATCTCGTGGCCTCCTCGAGGATCTTCTGATGTGCACTCCAAGTTCCTGGGATTGGTTCTGTTCCAAAAATAACTTTGCCGAAGGTTTCATTCCGTTTCGACTCCGTTTGATATTCCTTTTCTTCGAAATACTGAAATAGGAAATACAACAACAATATGGGCTGGGCCTCCGGTTAATAGGTTAGTCCCAAAAGTAATATAAAATTGTATTATAAAGCCCATAATCACTCAAAACGGATAATAAATTAGCATGAATGCTTCATAAATTATAGATACGTTGGAGACGTATCAATGCCCAGTTGGCCGTTGTCGCAGCGGCGTTCGCGACTCACTCGTTTGAGTTGAACCGGCCGGTGGTGGCCTGGCCGTGGCGAGGGTGCCATAGCTGGACGTCGGGGTGTTATGAGGCGTATATGTCCACGGAAGGAAACTATGGCAATTTTGCAAAAAGATACCCACACCCCTCTCCACATTTGCAAATAAGGCCTTCCCTCGTTCACCCTTTTCTCCCATTAGATAAACTACTCATAGAAATGCATCTTGATGTTCCGTGCAACGCACGGGCATCTTGCCCGTAAGAAACAAATCTTGAGTTTGGCACAAGTTTGTGCTGCGGTAGCACCACAAGGTCTGCCGCAGGAGTTACATTTCCCTCTCGGGGCCCACGGGACTAAGCTTAAGTGGACCCGATAGGTGGATGCTCCACATTTCATGCTCCCAAAGGCAGAGGGGCGGTGGGACCGAGAGGGGTGAGCCGCAAGTCGAGGGACATGTGGTGTCATGGGTTCAAGCGGCGTCATGGGAATCACATGTGGCTATGGTAGAAACTTGATGCTCGCTGCATTTCAGCTGGCCCACATGTCATGCACACAAAGGCAGAGGGGCGGTGCGGCCGAGAGGGGTGAGGCGCATGTCGGGGGACGTGGTGCCGTGGGTTGGAGCGGCATCGTGGGAATCGTGAGTGGAAGTGTATGAAACGTGATGGTCGTCGTAGTTCAACTTCCATGGACAAGCTGTCATGTCTACTGACACATGCATTGCATACAAATCACTGGAAGGAGTACTAGAGAAAGCTAGGTGGATAAATAGTTCCTTATAGTCAAGTGGACCTACGCTGCTACTTGTTCCAAAGACATGCACACCATCGAAATAGTTCATCTATATCAATATACACAGAGAGGAAATATTTTTTACAAGAGAGGAAATTGTTCATCCATCCATAATGCCCTACTGCTGGTGCAGCTTCTTCTTCTTCTTCTTCTTCTCATTTTCTGTGGGAGACGCATTCGCAACAAGCTCTTTGGACCTTGAAGCTATTTGGAAACTCACACAGGCATCGAGGGCAGCATATTTTATCCGCTCATACGTCAAGGGATAATTCTCCCATCCAGATGACCTTAATGCCAGCGACTCATCACCCTTCTGAAGATTTGTACCGAGCACAAAATTTTCTACGTCGAATAGGGATGGTGTCTGTTTATCACAATCTTATACAGGAATTTTGATTCTGGTTTGTAGGTCAGCGATGCTTTTCAAATCAAGGTTGTATGGCGACAACTTCTGTTTGTCCCCTTCGATGGCTGCCCCACAGAAGTATATATCCTCCCAAGATAATAAACCATGGAGCTCACCTGGTATGGAGGCTGCTTGTATGATGTGGTACACCAAAACATCATCTTCGAGGCACAGCTGAAGGATGGCGGTGCATTGGATCTTCCCAGTGGCACGCTTCGTGTACTCTACATCGAGACCAATGACCTTCATCTCTACCTTTTGGAGGGAGTTGGATACATTATTGATCCACTTCTGAACAACCCTTGGGTGGTCGGTGACGGTGGCAACTATGCTCAACGAGCCTTCAACGAGGACATGTTGGCTGCTAAAAACCTGCATCGGGATCTCTTTCTCCATTTGGCACCGCTAGACTGGAGGGCTATGGTTTGGAGAATTAGGATTAGATGGCCAGTCCAATTGAAGAAGATGATTATTTAAAGGGGCTTCAGAATTACTCCAGGAGTATGTGAAGAGATTAAAACAAAGTGAACGTAGTGGGGTTTGGATGCAATTGAAGATGAAGGAGAGGTGAAGAAGCCAAGGAAAATCGGTTCCCGATGGAGAAGTAAATGGGAGAAGTGGCATGCAGGCAGTTGATTAGATGGCTAGGTAGACTAAACGAAAAGGCTATGCAGGTAGACTAAGGAGTGGTACATGTCCTGTACGTGCCCATCCTTCTAGCACTACATGTGCCACTTGCCAGTTGAGGTCACTCTTTCGAATCACAGTGGCGAGACATTTTATGATACCTTTATTTCTTCACCCCTACTGACAGGTGGGACCTATGCAAACAGATATAAAAAATGTGTCGTAGCTAGTTCGGATGGATATTGGCGCGTGCGTGGGAGACACAACGATGATAATTTGTTTGATGCCAATGTTTGGCATTGCTAATACTTGGCAAGCCAACAATTGGCAATATCAAACGTTGCCAAAAATTGGCAACTTCTTGTGAGGTTGGCAAGTAAACATGGTAACCAAGCAAGCACTAGCCAATATTTGGCATTTGCCAAATGTTGGCATGCCAATTTTTGGCATTAAACCAATCATGCTCAATATTCTCTGGTTAAGGAATATGCGGTTATTGATGTCTACTACACAACCTTCTTCTTGTAGACGTTGTTGGGCCTGCAAATGCACAGGTTTGTAGGACAGTAGCAAATTTCCCTCAAGTGGATGACCTAAGGTTTATCAATCCATAGGAGGCGTAGGATGAAGATGGTCTCTCTCAAACAACCCTGCAACCAAATAACAAAGAGTCTCTTGTGTCCCCAACACACCCAATACAATGGTAAATTGTATAAGTGCACTAGTTCGGCGAAGAGATGAATATACAAGTGCAAAATAGATAGAGGATATGGGTTTTTGTAATCTGAAATAATAAAAACAGCAAGGTAACGAGCGGAAAAAGTGAGCGTAAACGGTATTGCAATGGTAGGAAACAAGGCCTAGGGTTCTTACTTTCACTAGTGCATGTTATCTCAACAATAATAACATAGATAGATCATATAACAAGCCCTCAACATGCAACAAAGAGTCACTCCAAAGACACTAATAGCGGAGAACAAACGTAGAGATTATGGTAGGGTACGAAACCACCTCAAAGTTATCCTTTTTGTTCTAACTATTCAAGAGTTCGTAGTAAAATAACATAAAGCTATTCTTTCCGCTCAATCCATCATAGAGTTCATACTAGAATAACACCTTAAGACATAAATCAACCAAAACCCTAATGTCACCTAGATACTCCATTGTCACCTCAAGTATCCGTGGGCATGATTATACGATATGCGTCACACAATCTCAGATTCATCCAACCAACATAAAAGTACTTCAAAGAGTGCCCCAAAGCTACTACCGGAGAGTCAAGAACGTGTGCCAACCCCTATGCATAAGTTCATGGGTGGAACCCGCAAGTTGGTTACCAAAACATACATCAAGTGGCACATGATATCCCATTGTCACCACAGATAATCACGGTAAGACATACGTCAAGTGTTCTCATAAAGACTCAATCCGATAAGATAACTTCAAAGGGGAAACTCAATTCATCATAGAGTGTAGAGGGGGAGAAACATCATAAGATCCAACTACAATAGAAAAGCTCGGGATACATCAAGATCGTGCCATAGAGGGAACACGAGAGAGAACACGAGAGAGAGAGAGAGAGATATCAAACACATAGCTACTGGTACATACCCTCAGCCCCGAGGGTGAACTACTCCCTCCTCGTCATGGATAGCACCGGGATGATGAAGATGGCCTCCGGTGATGGGATCCCCCTCCGGCAGGGTGCCGGAACAGGGTCCCGATTGGTTTTTGGTGGCTACAGAGGCTTGCGGTGGCGGAACTCCCGGTCTATTTTCTGTTCTGGAAGTTTTTGGGTACGTAGGTTTATATGGGTGCAAGGGGTACGTCGGAGGAGCTACGGGGGCCCCACGAGGCAGGGGGCGCGCCAAGGGGGCGCCCCCACCCTCGTGGGCACCTCCCGTATCTCCTGACGTGCACTCCAAGTCCATCGGGTGGCTTTCCTTCCAAAAATAACTTCTCTAGTTGATTTCGTTCCGTTTTGACTCCGTCTGATATTCCTTTTCCTCGAAACACTAAAATAGGCATAAAACAACAAATCTGGGCTGGGCCTCCGGTTAATAGGTTAGTCCCAAAAATAATATAAAAGTGGATAATAAAGCCCAATATTTCCTAAAACTGTAGATAAAGTAGCATGGAGAAATCAAAAATTATAGATACGTTGGAGACATATCAAGCATCCCCAAGCTTAATTCCTGCTCGTCCTCGAGTAGGTAAATGATAAAAAAGAATTTTTGATGCAGGGTGATACTTTGGCATAATTTCAATGTAAATCTTCTTAATTGTGATATGAGTATTCAGATCCGAAAGATTCAAGACAAAAGTTCATATTGACACAAAAATAATAATACTTCAAGCATACTAATCAAAGCAATCATGTCTTCTCAAAATAACATGGCAAAAGAAAGTTCATCCCTACAAAATCATATAGTTAGGCTATGCTTCATTTTCGTCACACAAAGATGTTCCCAACTTCTATACCCCCGATGAGAAGCCAAGCAATTGTTTTATACTTAAATAATCTCAAACTTTTTCAACTTTCACGCAATACATGAGCGTGAGCCATGGATATAGCACTATGGGTGGAATAGAATATGATGATGGGGATTGTGTGGAGAAGACAAAAAAGGAGAAAGTCTCACGTTGACGAGGCTAATCAATGGGCTATGGAGATGCCCATCAATTGATGTCAACATGAGGAGTAGGGATTGCCATGCAACGGATGCACTAGAGCTATGAATGCTCAACAAAAAGAAAACTAGTGGGTGTGAATCCAACTTGCTTGCTCATGAAGACCTAGGGCATTTGACGAAGACCATTGTAGGAATATACAAGCCAAGTTCTATAATGAAAAATTCCCATTAGTATAAAAAAGACAACTTATAAGACTCACTACATGAAGAACAAGGTGCAACTTTGAAGCACAATATATGAGACTCAATACATGAAGAACAAGGTGCTACTTTGAAGCACAAGTGTGGAAAAGGAGATAGTAGCATTGATGAGGGAGTTCCGGATTAGGGGGTGTCCGGATAGCCGAACTATCGTGAACGGCCGGACTCCAAGACTATGAAGATACAAGACTGAAGACTTCGTCCCGTGTCCGGATGGGACTTTCCTTGGCGTGGAAGGCAAGCTTGGCGATATGGATATGTAGATCTCCTACCATTGTAACTGACTTTGTGTAACCCTAGCCCTCTCTGGTGTCTATATAAACCGGATGGCTTTAGTCCATAGGATGAACAGCAATCATACCATAGGCTAGCTTCTAGGGTTTAGCCTCCTTGATCTCATGGTGGATCTACTCTTGTAACACACATCATCAATATTAATCAAGCATGACGTAGGGTTTTACCTCCATCAAGAGGGCCCGAACCTGGGTAAAACATCGTGTCCCTTGTCTCCTGTTACCATCCGCCTAGACGCACAGTTCGGGACCCCCTACCCGAGATCCGCCGGTTTTGACACCGACATTGGTGATTTCATTGAGAGTTCCTCTGTGTCGTCACCGATAGGCTCAATGGCTTCTTCAACCATCATCAATGACGCAGTCTAGGGTGAGACCTTTCTCCCCGGACAGATCTTCGTATTCAGCGGCTTTGCACTGCGGGCCAATTCGCTTGGCCGTCTGGAGCAGATCGAAAGCTACGCCCCTGGCTGTCAGGTCAGATTTGGAAGTTTGAACTTCACGGCTGACATCCGCGGGGACTTGATCCTCGATGGATTCGAGCCACAGCCGAGCATGCCGCACTGTCACGGCGAGCATGATTTAGCTCTGCAGCCGGACAGTACCCTGGAGGCCGCACTCGAACCCGCTCTGATCTTCAATTCGGAGCCGGCTGCGCAGGTCGAGGACAGATGGCTAGACACCGTCTCGGGGGCTGCAACCTCTATGGCGATAGAGCTGAACACTGACCTTGTCCCTCATAAAGCTCGTGACTCCGAGGTGTCGGACTCCTCGCCGGACTCCGAACCTCCCGTGCCCCCTCCGACCGAATCCAATTGGGCGCCGATCATGGAGTTCACCGCAGCAGACATCTTTCAACACTCACCTTTTGGCGACATCTTGAGTTCGCTAAAGTATCTCTCGTTATCAGGAGAGCCCTGGCCGGACTGCGGTCAGGACAGTTGGGATGCGGACGACGAAGAAATTCATTGCCCACCCACCACCCACTTGGTAGCCACTGTCGACGATCTAACTGACATGCTAGACTATGACTCCAAAGACATCGACGGTATGGACGACGATGCCGGAGACGACCAAGAACCAAGCAGCCATGCGAACATGATGAACTGGACAAGCAACCCATCCCCGGCGAAGACGATCTCACATCACCAGAGCATACGAACCTTCATAAAAGGCTCGTCGCCACTGCAAGAAGTTTGAAGAAGCAAAAGCGGAAGCTCAAAACAGCGGAGGACGCACTCAGAATGAGATGGAGCAAAGTACTCAACACCGCAGATAAATATGGCGCTAGTCACCAGACAAAAAGCTACCCGAAGTGCAAGCTGGTGCCCGAATTTGACAAGGAGGCCTTAGAGCTCCCGCAGTCAAAAAAGAAAGAAGCCGCCTGGCCGGATAGACGACCATATGACAGGCCAAGAGCAACAAGGGGCGCCGCACACAAGCTGGCACACGATCAGCATAAAGATCCTCGGAAAAAGGATGACCCAGCCAGGTCTATCTATGGGCCAAAAAAGAAGACTCCAGGAAGCAACATAACCCGCCGAGCATTTGAAGACAACGGCACACCCAAATACAGGGGCGCCGCACACCCACTATGTTTCACCGACGAGGTACTGGATCATGGATTTCTAGTGGGATTCAAACCCGTAAACATAGAGGCCTATGACGGAACAACAGACCCCGGAGTCTGGATTGAGCATTATATCCTACACATACATATGGCCAGAGGAGACGATCTCCATGCCATCAAATGCCTACCCCTCAAGCTCAAAGGGCCAGCTCAGCATTGTCTTAAAAGCCTCCCAGAAAATACCATTGGAAGTTGGGAAGTGCTTGAGGATGTGTTTCGAGCAAATTTTTAGGGGACTTATGTCCGGCCTCCGGATGCAGACGATTTAAGTCACATAACTCAACAGCCCGGAGAGTCAGCACGCAAATTCTGGAACAGGTTCCTCACTAAAAAGAACCAAATAGTCGATTGTCCGGATGCTGAAGCCTTAGCAGCCTTCAAACACAAAGTCCGAGACGAATGGCTCGCCAGACACCTCGGCCAGAAAAAACCAAGAACAATGGCCGCACTAACAAGCCTCATGACCCGCTTTTGCGTGGGGGAAGACAGCTGGCTGGCTAGATGTAGCACCAGTGACCCAAGTACATCCGAAGTCAGGGATGGAAATGGGAAATCATGACGCAGAAAAGATCAGCGTCGGAATAAGGAAACTGGCCCAAATAGTACGGCGGTCAACGTCGGATTCAAAAGCTCTCGGCCGAACAACAAAACATTGCCCCTCAAGGACAACAGTGCCGAGCTATCCAACCTAAACACGATTCTGGATAGACTGTGTCAAATACATGGTACCTCCGGGAAGCCTGCAAACCATACCCATAGAGATTGTTGGGTCTTCAAGCAGTCCGGCCGACTTAACGCCGAACACAAGGGGCTTGACACACCAAGTGAAAGTGATGAAACCCAAAAGCAGCACTCCAGAAAATAGAAGACTTTTCCACTAGAAGTCAAAACAGTGAACTCACTTCATGTGATAACACACAGCACGGCACCTGCCATACCAGGACACCGTCCGCAGAATGGGGATAGACCCTACCAAAATTCGCTACATCAGCACTTCCTTCAAAGGAGTAACGCCAGGCCTTTAAGCCAATTATACAGGCTCTGTACCACTAGAGGTTGTGTTCGGTTCATCCGACAACCCCCGCCGTGAAAAGCTCACTCTCCATCGCCCCATTTAACAGTAGCCCTTAAGCACTACTGGGGCGCGAAACTTTCGCCCGCTTTAATGCAATACCACATTACGCGTTTCTTACGCTTAAAAATGCCCGGTCCACGTGGCATAATCTCATTAAAAAAAATAACTCCGAGTGTTCCTCGACCATTGAGAATGTGATGTTGCCTTGACAGCCACACACCAATTCGACCTTACAGGTCAAGGCCCGTAAAAATGGGTCATTCAGACCTCGGACACGGTTAGGCGAGTCCGGCGTAAATAAACAAGGGGCTTCCCAGCCGCATACCCCCTTAATAAGGGGTCGTGCGTATAAATGATGGAGAGCCAATAAAGCTCAACTTTCTTCATCTTCAAAATTATACTTTATTTTTATACAACTTTTGCACGATATTTCCCAGAAACTAAGTCCTTCTCTTTTACAGATGAAGCACGTGCGACACCCGTCCAGGATACAGCACAACGGAGACACAAGCGCAGACGTGCAGCAGGGACCCGTTGCAAGGATTCTTTTCAGATTAAGACCCTGCGTAAACCTTTCTTACTGTCTCTTGTTGATACACATCCCCCGGTTTCCTACCATAGCCGAGGAGGAGGCTGGCGTTTTGGCATCGGCCGCGTCAGAAGTTCCCACCTGTACCTGGACACTAGGGGCTTAGGGCATTGTTCTGCCCGGTATCATAAAGACCGAACACCTCAGGGAGTGTTCGGCGTCTCGAGTTAGGCCTTATATGCATCAGCTCCAAATCATGTCTTTGGTCAAATGTTGGGTTTGCCCGGCTCCTGTGTTTTGCTGCCTTACGTTCCGCATCATCGGCTAACGCGGCACCAAGAGAACTACTGCGATTGTGCCCCGGTTCGGCCGGGCGAGCACCTCAGTAGAGAAAGCCGAAAACTGACTGTCATGATATAGCGAGAGACTGGTCAACCACTCGATCGACCATTGGAATGTTTAGAATTCCTCCACTTTGACGAAGGACCGCTTCCTGTTCAGGCACATACGCGCCCCGAGTTCGGAGAAGAGCGGTGCCGCCAGGGGCTATATAGTAGCCCCACAATCAAGCTCCTATGGCTAAGTGAAAGTGATAAAGCATTATAGTCTGGTTGCCTAGTTTGCTACGCTATCACCTCCTTAAAAGGAACAAGACGTTGGATTAAGTGTGAAAAAGCGCTTTTCTTTTTGCAAACACCCCTGCACCATGTGCGTGGGGGCTGAAGCCAAAGACTGCCATCTTTCAGATTATACATACATATACGGCCGCACAGGAGATAGTTCAATACTTGAACACACAAGTATAAAAAGATATTGCATTATAAACATGATCTCAGAAATCATACATGTCATTCAAACATAACATCTTTCGAGCACTGCGACTCTATTAAATGAGCGCCCTGCAGGACTTCCTCAAAATAGTGCTCGGTGGGGAATCGGCTTTTGTCCGAACACCGAGATGCAACAGCGGTGGCATCCATCTCCGCCCAGTATGTCTTACCATGGGCAAGAGCCATCCGTGCACCTTCTATGCACGCCGACCGCTTCATCGCCCCAATACGCGGCACCGCCCCAAGGAATTGCTACAACAAGCCAAAATAACTCTTCGGCTTGGGCCTTTCCGGCCACAGATGAGTGACCACATCCGTCATGGCAAGTCCGGACAATCTATTCAGCTCAGCCCACTCAACCAGCCGATCACTCAACGGAAGTGGACGCTCCGGACTATGGAATTGAGACCAGAAAAGCTCTTCATTTCGTGATCCTTCTGGCTTCAGAAGTGCACGACTGCGTCCGCCGCACTCGCTGCCAAGTCCAGATAAGGATCCTCCGCACCGTACAATCGGCCCAGCTGAGCACACTTCGAATCCGTGAACTTCCTACGCAGCATAAAGGGCTTTCCAGCCACAATGTCCCCGACCTGACGCAATTCCTCTTTCATAGCCCGCATTGCACTACGGGCATCCTTGGCTTCGGCGTTGGCCTTCTTCAGGTCCTCTTGCTCCGCTCGGCGTTCTCTTTCAAGAACCTCCTGGCGGTCGGTAGCAACTTTTAATTCCGCGGCCATTCCGGCCAACTCCTCCCTGCTTCGGCAGTGAGCAGCCTTCTCGGCTTCTAGCTCTTCTGCTGCCTTAGAGGCAGCCGCCTCGCTTTTTCTGGCTTGCTCCTTGGCCCGAGCAAGTTCTGCTCGAAGGTCTTCCACAGCAGCAGCGCCATCTGCATCAAGCAAACAAATTGTAAGGAATGGGCGTCAGCTCCCTTACTAGGCGACCGCGGAGCAACCACATACCTTATGACTCATCAAGTCGTTTATTGACCAGCGAGATGTCCGCATCCGCAATGTCGAGTTGCCTCTTCAGCTCGGCAAATCCATCAGTCCGGCTGGCCACCGAACATTCCGCCACCAGCATAGGAAAGGTGACAATCTATAACTAAGATTATGATCCTCGGCACGCTGTCGCTTTTGACAGCATACCAAGTCTCAGGGGCTACTATCTATACAGGCGCACTTCATGTGCAAAACTGTCAAAAGGTATGTCATTTTTTGCGTACCTCAAACCCCGTCAGCAAACTTCTGACGGCCTCATACAACCCGCTTTCGGCGGACGAGATCCTCTCAATCACCCTACCCATTAATGTGCGGTGATCTTCTGAGATAGACGCCCTCTTGAGCAAATCCTGCAGCTCCACCGGCCATACTCCAATGGGTGCCGAACTCTTCGGCCATGCCGGACTCGGGGAGACCCTCCGTGACGACACCTCAGGGTCGCCCGCCCCGCATGACGGGGCGGCAGATGGAGGCGTTTTGCTCTCCATCATCTCCGGACGAAGGTCTCCCGACGATGAGCTGTGCTGAGATGGGCTGAGATCTGAACTACAAGGTGAAAACTTCGGTTACCCTTAGAAATTGAGCAGGGATGTCCACTATTACAAAATCCCCCCTTTTTACTTACGGCTCGCTAGAGGGCTGATTCCTCCGAGGAGATAGTACGGACGGGGCTCTTCCCGGCACAGGACCTTCCGGTATAGACTTCTTTCCCCGCTTAGAGGCCTTGGCCTCCGGGTCTTCGGAAGCGGTCCTCTTCTCCCCCTGGAAGGAGGAACTCTCGATTCCTCCCTTACTAAAAGCCTCCATGGCTGAGGTGGTAGCTCCCCTGTGCCCCCCTTCACCCTCCTCCGAAGGTGCAACCTCCAACATTTTGATTAACACGGGATCATGTGTGGTCTCAGGGAGGGGGGCCGGACACCGTATCGGTTTTGCTTGCGCTATCCACTCATGTCCAAGGGATAGCTGGTTAAAAGGCAAACCCATGGTAAATGAATGGACGATGTGTCCGGACACATGGCTACTTACTTGAGTATCCAGGTGATTGCAGCTTAGGCCAGCATCCTCGGTCAATTCCGGATGTGTCTCTTGCGATCCGAAGAACAGTTTGTACATCTCCGCGGGTGTCAAACCCATGAAGTGTTGAAGAGCTCGTGGCCCCTCCAGGTTAAATTCCCACAGGCGGAGGGGGTGATGTTTGCAGGGCAGTAGGCGCCGAATCAACATAACCTGTACCACTACGACCAGATTGATCTCCCTTTCTTGGAGGCCTTGAATCCGGTCCTGTAACAGGGGAACGTCTTTGGACGGCCCCAGTCACGCCCCTTGTTGACCCATGACGTCAGCCGCTGTGGAGGGCCCGAGCGGAAGATGGGCGGCAGCCTCTGCCTGCTGCCCCTGGGAGCGGTGATATAGAACCACTCCTGTTGCCACAAGCCGAGATCCTCCTGAAAAGAGCCCTCGGGCCATGGAGCATCGGCCCTCTTACTTATAACCGCCCCGCTGCACTCTGCCTGACGCCCCTCAATCATCTTCGGCTCCATGTTGAAGGTTTTGAGCCACAAGCCGAAGTGAGGGGTAGTGCGGAGAAAGGCTTCGCAAACGACAATGAATGATGAGATGTGGAGGATGGACTCCGGAGCCAAGTCATGAAATTCAGACCATAGTAGAACATGAGCCCCCTCATGAAGGGATCCGTCGGGAAGCCTAAACCCCGACGGAGGTGAGACACGAACACGACGCTCTCACCAAGCTCGGGAGTAGGAATAACTTTCCCTCGGGCAGGCAGCCTATGCAAAATCTCGTAGGTTAAGTACCTGGCGTCTCTCAGCTTTAGCACGTCCTCTTCCGTGACGGAGGAGGGCATCCACCGGCCTTGTAGGTCGGGGCCGGACATTGTCAACGATCGAAGGTACCCGAATCTGGAGCCCTGGGTGTTGGAACTCGGGGCGAGGGGCGGATTCGATAGAGGTTTGAAGGAAAAGAACGGGCCTTGGTCTCATTATAAAGAGGAAGAATACCAAGAGCCGTCCCCGTGACCGTTTGGAACCCGCCTTCGATGAAGGGGGCGTGGCAACGGGCGCGGTTGGTTTACCCACGTCCGTATTGATGGGAATCCCGGAATAACGGGAACATGATCTCTGCTTCGACAAGACGTGCCAAGGAAACCGCTTCGCTAAACGCGCTGAGGTGGAACAATAAAAACAATTTGAGTAAGGGCTTGGTAGTGGTGTGACGTCACGCCACAAAATACGTCAGCAGATTGAACTTGTGTAATATTATTCTCTCTACGGTGGTACGTGGAATTTATTTTTGCAGAGCCGGACACTATCCTGGTGTTCACAATCTTCTATGAATTACTCGAAGGAAGAACCTGCCTTGCAATGCCGAAGACAACATGCGTGCCGGACTCGTCGTCATTGAAGCCTGGTTCAGGGGCTACTGAGGGAGTTCTGGATTAGGGGGTGTCCGGATAGCCGAACTATCGTGATTGGCCGGACTCCAAGACAATGAAGATACAAGATTGAAGACTTTGTCCCGTGTCCGGATGGGACTTTCCTTGGCGTGGAAGGAAAGCTTGGCGATACGGATATGTAGATCTCCTACCATTGTAACCGACTTTGTGTAACCCTAGCCCTCTCTGGTGTCTATATAAACTGGATGGCTTCAGTCCATAGGATGAACAGCAATCATACCATAGGCTAGCTTCTAGGGTTTAGCCTCCTTGATCTCGTGGTAGATCTACTCTTGTAACACACATCATCAATATTAATCAAGCAGGACGTAGGGTTTTACCTCCATCAAGAGGGCCCGAACCTAGGTAAAACATCGTGCCCCTTGTCTCCTGTTACCATCCGCCTAGACACACAGTTCGGGACCCCCTACCCGAGATCCGCCAGTTTTGACACCGACAATTGCCCTTTTCTTTTTCTTTTTTTTGGGCCTTTCTTTTTTTATTTTTGGCCTTTCTCTTTTTTGGGCAATGCTCTAATAATGATGATCATCACACTTCTATTGATTACAACACAAGGATTACAACTCGAAACTTAGAACAAGATATGACTCTATATGAATGCCTCCGGCGGTGTACCGGGATGGTGCAATGAATCAAGAGTGACATGTATGAATAATAATGCATGGTGGCTTTGCCACAAATACGATGTCAACTACATGATCATGCAATGGCAATGTGACAAAAGTAATGTATGTCATGATGATGATGGTGGAAGTTGCATGGCAATATATCTCGGAATGGCTATGGAAATGCCATAATAGGTAGGTATGGTGGCTGTTTTGAGGAAGATATAAGGAGGTTTATGTGTGATAGAGCGTATCGTATCACGGGGTTTGGATGCACCGGCGAAGTTTGCGCCAACTCTCAAGGTGAGAAAGGGCAATGCACGGTACCGAAGAGGCTAGCAAAGGTGGAAAGGTGAGAGTGCGTATAATCCATGGACTCAACATTAGTCAAAAGAACTCATATACTTATTGCAAAAATTAAGAAGTCATCAAAAATCAAGTACTACGCGCATGCTTCTAGGGGGGTAGATTGGTAGGAAAAGACCATCGCTCGTCCCCGACCGCCGCTCATAAGGATGCACAAGCCAGGTACACTTCATGTTTCAAATTTGTTACACAACTTTAACCATACGTGCATGCTACGGGACTTGCAAACTTCAACACAAGTATTTCTCAAATTCATAATCACCCAACTAGCACGACTTTAATATTATCACCTCCATATCTCAAAACAATTATCAAGCATCAAAGTTATCTTAGTATTCAATTCACTCAAAAGAAAGTTTCACATATCTTGAACACCAAGTATATTAACATTAAGCAAATTACCATGCTATTAACGACTCTCAAAATAATCTAAGTGAAGCATGAGAGATCAATAGTTTCTTTAAAACAAATCCACCACCGTGCTCTAAAAGATATAAGTGAAGTACTAGAGCAAAAATTATCAAGCTCAAAAGATATAAGTGAAGCACATAGAGTATTCTAGCAAATTCCAATTTGTGTATGGCTCTCTCTCATTAAAGGATTTCAGATCTTGATGCTTCATTCAAACAGAAAGCAAATCTAAAGAAAACTACAATGCAAGGATAGCACAACTCATGTGAAGAAGCAAAAACTTAGGCTCAACGGATACTAACCGATAGTTGTTTGAAGAAGAAAGGGGGGATGCCTACCGGGGCATCCCCAAGCTTAGATGCTTGAGACTTCTTGAAATATTATCTTGGGGTTCCTTGGGAATCCCCAAGCTTGAACTTTTGTGTCTCCTTAATTCCTTTCATGTCACGGTTTTTCTTTTTATCAAAAGCTTCATTCACAACAAACTCAACAAGAACTTGTGAGATAGGTTAGTATAAACCAATGCAAAACCTTATCATCTTCTACTGTAACAAATCACTAACATTATTTTTCAACATTCCATACTAAATGCCTCTGTATCCTCAAATAGAATCATTAAACAAGCAAACATATGCAAACAATGCAAACATAACAGCAATCTGCCAAAACAGTACAGTCTATAAAGAATGCAAGAGTAACAATACTTCCCTGACTCCAAAAATTATGAACTAAAATTCCCACTGTAATAAATTTATCAGAGCTCAATATGCAAAAACATTCAACGTTATACCATTCTCTGACTGTTCTAGGGAATTTTTGCAACAGCGGTAAACTTTCTGTTTTCAAACAGCAACATGCATACTAGCAAAATAAGCATGGCAAAGGCTATCCTTGACTTTTTATTGAAACTAAAGATGCAAAACATTATTCTAACTAACAGAACACAAAAACTAGCAAAATAAAATGACGCTCCAAGCAAAACACATATCATGTGGCGAATAAAAATATAGCTCCAAGTAAAGCTACCGATGAACGAAGATGAAAGAGGGGATGCCTTCCGGGGCATCCCCAAGCTTAGTTGCTTGGTTGTCCTTGAATATTACCTTGGAGTGCCTTGGTAATCCCCAAGCTTAGGATCTTGCCACTCCTTATTCCATAGTCCATCGAATCTTTACCAAAACTTGAAAACTTCAACCACACAAAACTCAACACAAAACTCATAAGCTCCGTTAGTATAAGAAAATAAAACCACCACTTAGGTACTGTAATGAACTCATTATAAATTCATATTGTTGTAATATCTACTGTATTCTAACTTCTATATGGTTCATACCACTACATACTAGCCATAGATGCATCAAAATAAGCAAACAACACATAGAAAACAGAATCTGTCAAAAAAAGAACAGTCTGTAGTAATCTGTATAAAACGTATACTTCTGGAATCCCAACAATTATTAAATAAATTTCTGGACCTGAGTAATTTGTCTATTAATCATCTGCAAAAAGAATCAACCTAAAATCACTCTCCAGTAAAAAATGGCAGCTAATCTCGTGAGCGCTAAAGTTTCTGTTTTTCACAGCAAGATCACATAAACTTCACCCAAGTCTTCCCAAAGGTTCTACTTGGCACTTTATTGAAACAAAAGCTATAAAACATGATCACTACAGTAGCATAATAATGTTTACACACAAAAACAGTAAGGATAAATATTGGGTTATCTCCCAACAAGCGCTTTTCTTTAATGCCTTTCTAGCTAGGCATGATGATGACAATGATGCTCACATAAAAGATAAGGATTGAAACATAACGGGAGCATCATGAAGCATATGACTAGAACATTTAAGCCTAACCCACTTCCTGTGCATAGGGATTTTGTGAGCAAACAACTTAGGAGAACAATAATCAACTAGCATAGGAAGGTAAAACAAGCATAACTTCAAAATTTTAAGCACATAGAGAGGAAACTTGATATTATTGCAATTCCTACAAGCATATGTTCCTCCCTCCTAATAATTTTCAGTAGCATCATGAATGAATTCAACAATATAACCAGCACCTAAAGCATTATTTTCATGACCTACAAGCATAGAAAATTTACTACTCTCAACATAAGCAAAAATCTTCTCATTCGGAATAGTAGGAGTATCATAAGAGACTTGAATACTAAAAATTGTTTCCACATTAAAAGAGTAATGTTCAGAAAAAGGGTAATCATAATCATGACAAGATTTGTAAATATGATCATCATTACTTTTTATAGCATAAGTTTCATCACAATAATCATCATAAGTAGCAACTTCGTTCTCATCATAATCGATTGAAACCTCTCCCAAGATAGTAGAATCACTAAATAAAGTTGACACTCTTCCAAATCCACTTTCGTATTTATCACAATAAAATTCAACATACTCCAAAATAGTGGGATCACTACTTCCTAAAGTTGACTCTCTTCCGAACCCACTTTCATCACTATAATCATCATAGGTAGGAGGCATGCCATCATCATAACAACTTTGCAAATCAAAACTTGGGATGCTAAAAATATCATCTTCACTAAACGTAGCATCCCCAAGCTTGGGACAAACATTAATTTCAGCAAATATATTCTCAAATATGTCATTCTCATCAAACATAGCTTCCCCAAGCTTGGGCCTTTTCATATCATAAGCATAATCACTCTCATCATTAAAAATATTGATAGCACCAATAGTATAGCAATTATCATCATCACAATGAGTAATGGGAGCAACATCATTTGGGAGGGATACCTTTCTACCTTTGTTGCTCCTTCTTTTCTTTTTCTTCCTCACATTATGTGTGGGTTCAACCTTCCTCTTTGAGCTCCTTATTAACGAGATTGGTTGAATAGAAAGCTCCTCCTCGTTACCTGATTCATCATAAGAAATAATAGGAGGATATTGGGAAGTCTCTTCCCTTTCATTAGTATTTTCTTTGTCCTCTATTTGTTTTCTTTCCTTTATGTAATTGGCAATATAAGGATTTTCAATGCAATTCACCGCACAATACATATAAATCTTCTCTAGATCAAAATCAAGAAATCTATCAAGGCTAAATTTTGGAATACCCTCGGTTATACGTTTCATTTCTTCATAACCCAAAAGAAGGCTAAGCTCTTTATGATGCTCAAAGGTAATCAAATTATCACAATATTTGGACATGACTTGATCATGAAACAAATAGCATTGGAGCTTTAAAGGACCATGTTCATTGCAAAGTTCACAAGGAGCGCGAAAAATATTGAATCTTTCAGCACATTCATCTAGCTCTTTTTGCAACAATTTGGTTTCTTAGTACTTATGCCTCTTGCAATATCTATCTTCCATATTTGGTCTGTCCTTGCAAGCCCAATGCACTCCACAAAAATTGACATGCTTATAGGAGGCATTTTCATCATAACTAGTGAAATCATTATTAGCATCATGGATATTCAAAGAATTCGTACTAACAACATTGCAATCATGCTCATCTTTCAAAGATATAGTGCCAAACAATTTAGAGATTTCTTCTTATAGGACTTGAGCACAATTATCCTTTCCATCATACTCACGAAAGATATTAAAAAGGTGAAGCGTATGAGACAAACTTAACTCCATTTTTTTGTAGTTTTCTTTTATAAAATAGACTAGTGCTAAAACAAGAAACAAAAAGATTCGATTGCAAGATCTAAAGATATACCTTCACTTACCTGGCCTCCTCGGCAACGGCGCCAGAAAAGAGCTTGATGTCTACTACACAACCTTCTTCTTGTAGACGTTGTTGGGCCTGCAAGTGCACAGGTTTGTAGGACAGTAGCAAATTTCCCTCAAGTGGATGACCTAAGGTTTATCAATCCGTAGGATGCGTAGGATGAAGATGGTCTCTCTCAAACAACCCTGCAACCAAATAACAAAGAGTCTCTTGTGTCCCCAACACATCCAATACAATGGTAAATTGTATAGGTGCACTAGTTCGGCGAAGAGATGAAGATACAAGTGCAAAATAGATAGTAGATATGGGTTTTTGTAATCTGAGCGGAAAAAGTGAGCGTAAACGGTATTGCAATGGTAGGAAACAAGGCCTAGGGTTCATACTTTCACTAGTGCAGGTTCTCAACAATAATAACATAGATAGATCATATAACAAGCCCTCAACATGCAACAAAGAGTCAATCCAAAGACACTAATAGCAGAGAACAAACGTAGAGATTATGGTAGGGTATGAAACCACCTCAAAGTTATCCTTTCTATTCTAACTATTCAAGAGTTCGTAGTAAAATAACATAAAGCTATTCTTTCCGCTCAATCCATCATAGAGTTCATACTAGAATAACACCTTAAGACACAAATCAACCAAAACCCTAATATCACCTAGATACTCCATTGTCACCTCAAGTATCCGTGGGCATGATTATACGATATGCGTCACACAATCTCAGATTCATCCAACCAACATAAAAGTACTTCAAAGAGTGCCCCAAAGCTACTACCGGAGAGTCAAGAACGTGTGCCAACCCCTATGCATAGGTTCATGGGTGGAACCCGCAAGTTGGTCACCAAAACATACATCAAGTTGCACATGATATCCCATTGTCACCACAGATAATCACGGCAAGACATACATCAAGTGTTCTCATAAAGACTCAATCCGATAAGATAACTTCAAAGGGGAAACTCAATTCATCACAAGAGAGTAGAGGGGGAGAAACATCATAAGATCCAACTACAATAGCAAAGCTCGGGATACATCAAGATTGTTCCATAGAGGGAACACGAGAGAGAGAGATATCAAACACATAGCTACTGGTACATACCCTCAGCCCCGAGGGTGAACTACTCCCTCCTCGTAGTGGATAGCGTCGGGATGATGAAGATGGCCTCCGGTGATGGGATCCCCCTCCGGCAGGGTGCCGGAACAGGGTCCCGATTGGTTTTTGGTGGCTACAGAGGCTTGCGGCAGTGGAACTCCCGATCTATTTTGTGTTCTGGAAGTTTTTGGGTACGTAGGTATATAAGGGTGGAAGGGGTACGTCGGAGGAGCTACGGGGGCCCCACGAAGCAGGGGGCGCGCCCAGGGGGGCGCCCCCACCCTCGTGGGCACCTCCCGTATCTCCTGACGTGCACTCCAAGTCCATCGGGTGGCTTTCCTTCCGAAAATAACTTCTCCAGTTGATTTCGTTCCGTTTTGACTCCGTCTGATATTCCTTTTCCTCGAAACACTAAAATAGGCATAAAACAGCAAATCTGGGGTGGGCCTCCGGTTAATAGGTTAGTCCCAAAAATAATATAAAAGTGGATAATAAAGCCCAATCTTGCCTAAAACAGTAGATAAAGTAGCATGGAGCAATCAAAAATTATAGATACGTTGGAGACGTATCAGTTATCCTCAAAAAAGAAAAAGCCCTTCTTTGCGCTTCCGCATGCACGAGAATTTGGTTCTGCTCACAATATGGATGATACCTGGAGGATGAAGTGAACCTAGAGGCATGCTAGCACCGGAGACCTATTTCCGCTGTACAGTACTACTCATGTTCCTACTACTACTACTAGTAGTACAACTGTGGTACACTTGATGGTCAAAATATTATTCATCCGGTCCTCACAGTGAAGTGACAAGACCCTACGCCTGACACTAGTATAGGCGGCGTGTTCGGGTTACCAAAGTCAGCCTCACCTTGTGCACTGTGTAGTCACTTTCACCGTCGTTGTATAGCATGCCTCACCTTGTCTGCCTCTCCCCTAGCACCACTCCATCTCCATCTCCATCTCACTACGCCCCCGCATATCCTCACCTCGCTCGCCTCCCCCAGTACCACTATTCCCTCGCTAGCCGCTCCAGCACCGAGAGGCTTCTCCCCCGTAAATCAAGCACCCCAAAACCCCCACCTTCCAAACTCCACCATGGCCGAACGCGAATGGCGCAACATCCATATGAGACGCGATTGGAGCAATCTCCCCAGTGACATCCTCGACCTCTGTTGTTCATGTATGGATATGTTGAGCATCGTGCGGCTGGCTTCATGCTCGAGGGACATGCACACAGCCATCATCGAAGCGAGGCCTAGGATTTTCAAGACACCCTGCTTGCTGCCATCTGGTCTTGCGAGATTTGCTCACTGTGATACGGAGGCATACATGATGTCCCTCAACTTCAATCCGACCTCCATTGGTCAAAACTTCTTTGCAGGTATGTAGTGGGTCGCCATACATCATTTCCCTCGACTTCGTTCCGATCACCATCGCCTGAAACTTTTTGTCAAGTATGTACTGGGTCGGCATGAACTCCCACTGGATGGCTGCCGTTAGAGAAGACGGGAGAAAGTTGGTGCTCGTCAACTTCCAAACCTCACATGAGATTATCCTTCCTTCCTTGGATTATATAGGGTTTTACTGTCGTGATCCAACTCATCTAGATTATGTCGTCAGTTAGACGGGCCTTGTTTTGCAGAAGATTGTAATCTGCCAAGTGCCCACACGGCATGCGGATTACACAGACTTCAAGCTAATTGCCTTGTTCGATCGGGGACTCGCCTATCTTTACGCCGGTGCCTTCTTTAGCTGGAGATAATCAGCTTGCAGTGGATCTTCAAAGCTGATACACACTTCTGTGATGCTATTGAACACAATAGCATCATCTACGTGATCGACAAAGCAGATGGCACCACATATTGCTGGGACGGCACATGTAAGTTGTTTTCATCTGATGTTAATGATAATGCCATGACACTGTTTGAACTTTTTGTGATGATTGGCATATCCCTGTTTGTGCAGAATTTTAGTAGAACTATGTCAATGTATTAGAGACGCTGTAGATCAGCTATATTTGGAACGAGTTAATTCATGCGATTGTGACCATGTCATTACAGCCAATTTGTACCCTTGAATAATCAAACGGTTAGGAAGATATGGATATTCTCCTCATTTTATAGTAATCTATATAGTACTAAAAATGAGTGTGTATCAATAGCCATGTTAGTTTCCTCATTTTCGTGATGTAGAAACATGCATCACACTATTGGTTTCATCTAACCATACATTAGGGAAGTAAATGTGCATATGGAGAACTCTATATTTGGAAGTAGTGAAATCCTGTAATGCTTACCATGTGTATATACCTATATTCGCCCTTCAGCAATCAAAGGCTACAATAATATCCTCACAAAAAATTTGCCCACAGGACATGAGTATATAACAATGCATGGTCTGTTAGTTTCCTTGAAGAATTTGTTTGTGAGGATAGAACATGATTACATAACATGCATGGCATGGTAGTTTCCTGTGAAGAATCAATTGCGAGATAACATGAGTATAACCATGCATGGCACTTTCAAACCCAGTATACATTTCCCTGTATTTTCCTCTCAGTTCCAACAGGGACATATCAATGTTGTTTCTTGAATTATCCTACTCATACTCTAAACAATGCTGATCTTAAATTAACAATGCTTGTCCTTTTTGATATGATGCAGTGTCCCTACAGTTACTACCTTTTGTAATCACACCACCTTGGCCAAAAACAGGGAAGCACAACTGGTTCCTTGCTCAATCAGACGACGGCAAAAGACTGATGATCATTCGCACTATTGAGCCGAAAAAGTTATATTGCAAAAACCCCACTGTGGACAAGCACCGTGAAATACATGAGTATCCGGACAATGGTTGTTACGTCTATGAACAGGATACCAACTTGTTGGGGCCTTCAGGATTTTTGAGTTGGAGGCGGGCAAACAGCCTTGGTTCACACTCTCTGTTTCTCGGGCTCAATTATCCGATTAACCAGATCACTGTTGGCAAGGACCTTGATGGCAGAGAGGCTCTGTTTGCTATAGAAAACTGTGTCTACACGGCGAGCCCTAGGACTTCGGGAGCAAACTCCCCTCATTGTCAATGATACAGCCTATAGCCAAAACACGGTGAGAATGACACAGGCATCTGGATTAACTTTGATCCTTGGATGTCGCAAGTCCGACAGGCAGTGATGTGGTTCAAGCCTTCAGGTTGATAGGTAATTGGCCTGTTGCGTCGAAAGGGTGGAGTACTAGTATCTCCGGATCACTGGTGGCTGAAGCGGGGCTGCAAATTATGATGGTGTTGGATCATCCCTCTTCGAATGACTACTTGTCTTTGCTACTTGTTCTGGATGGGTAGTTCTCTCTTTTGTTATGCATATTCCTTGTCATTTGGTCATCCTCGTCTATGTCACTCTTACTATGTAATAGTTGCCTCAATTTAGAATGGCATTCTCGTCTGGATCATGAGAGTCTAAGCGCTGCAGATGGGTGCGTTTTGGTGGTGTAGCAAGACTTCTTATGAACTATCATATCTTGTTGTTTATGTCAGTAGTAGTCACTAGTCAGTGTTTGAATGTTGTACATATCGTTGTTTCGAACTGTTAATTGTCTCGAACTGCTGGTGGGCTAAATGAGGGCATCACCATTCTCCAGTGTTCAGAGTATATCTCCTTTTTTCAAGTTATAATTTGATCTCAGCGTCTTTTTGATGATGTACACTTGTTTGGGCCAGTGAGGTGTCATTAAATATGGGCCAATAGTAACGCAATGCCAAATAGGTCAATTATGACTCTCAGGCCAGGCTCTCAAAACATCCTCAAAAAAAGGTCGGGCTCTCAAGAAAATAAAGAATAAGGACTCTTAGGCCGATATGTGGGTGCCACCGGTGTTTTCGTGCGCTTGTGCGCCGAGAGCATATTGGCGCATGTTCGGAATTCATGCTACCTTTTCATCCCCAATCTCCCGCCCCTCCCCCACCTCTGGAATCTCGATTCCTACTCCAGTTCCCCCAAATCCCCATCCTGTACTCCCTGTACTCGAGCACACTATCATGTCGCCGGTCAACCCGGATCTCCAAGCCAGAGATCCTGAGGTTCGTCCTACCTTTGGGCGCTGCGTGCTGTCGCTCAACATTCATGTCGGCGCTTGATGACCAGTTTGCCGGCAAAGTACTGATGGTAACCATCAACGGAGACCATCCTCCTGTCTCGCCAGACAACCTTGTCAAAGCTCTTGGCATTGCGCACGGCATCCAAATAAGTGACTTGCCCGTCGAAGTCTGTCATCCACAGGCTGATTTGTTTGTCAGGTTCCGGACAACTTTCGACTGCAGTCGTGTGTTCGAATCTTCCCGACGTTTGTTTTGCAATGACGCGCTGGTGAGCTTTGATAGGTGGCACCCAGGATGGGGATCGGTGCCCTCTGAGCTTGAGTTTTTAACAAAGCTTACCTTCCACAGCATGCCTCAACGTGCTTGGAACAGTGAGTCCATGAATGAGCTTAACAACGACCTTGAAGGTGAGATCATAAGTATGTTTGTTCCTCTAGACAGTTGGGCTCTGAAGGTTATGACATGGATGAAGAAGTCGTCCACCATACCGAAGGTGATTGGTGTTGAGATACCGGTGCAGGAACCGAGGTTGTACTATTCGTCGCCACCAAGGCTACCACGGACCACGTTAGGGATGTACCTGTATCGAGTGTTCGTGCATGTCGAAGAAGTGGTCAATCCATCAATTGAAGTTCTGCCGCCGCCGCTAGTGCCAAGGGCCATCGACGACGTCCATTGCAGGAGTCAACGTCAGACTTCCCCGTGTTGCTCGGAACGATGGATGGCACAGGGCCTACTCCATTGCGTGGTGGAGGCCACTGCTTCTTTGAGAGAAGAGGCAGGGTTAGCTGCCTGGATGTGCTCTAATTTGAGGTAACAACTGAATCTTGTCAGACACGAGTTAAATCCAAGTTATCGGAGTGAAGCACTGATGTGCGAGTACATTTGATTGTGACCTGTTCTATTTCTGTACCTGAACTTTTTTAGAAAGGGTTGTACGTCAACTTAATGTGCTAGCTGAACTTATTGTGTTGTCTGTCTGTTTTCTTTGCACAGCGTACAAGATATTTCCCCGTCATTGATAAAGACGATGAACCGTTATATACGAGTTTGTTGGTTTCAACATAGCCCTACCCGTAGCGATCCACTGATTCCACCCTGATTATGCCGCCTGCGTGAAATGTTTGCATGCAAGTTCAGTGTGCTATGATGTTCTATATGATTGTGTCAACTATATAAGTTTTTACTGAGCATCAGCAATGCATATGGCTGGAAGATGTATTTACGAGCATTGACCGATGGATCTCTCTCTCTCTCTCTCTCTCTCTCTCTCTCTCACACACACACACACAAGTTGTACACAATATCCTAAAATAAGCGCATCCTAGCCTATCTTTCTTTTAATGAAATGCACAACCCAGTTCATTTTTTATATAATAAGATTACCAAGCCCAACTTAATTTTTTAATAATATTCATATCTCAATATTATTTTTATACTAAATGCTCAGTCCATACCATCATTGTTCTTTCACCCATTCCAGAAAATAGGTCTATTTCTACTAAAATCAAATGGCTTCTAAATTATCAAAAATGATAAATGCCCCATGTATGCAATATTTTTTGACCCAGCTCACTAAATAGGTCTATTCGAATAAATAGTCAAATGCGCTGTAAATTATCATAAATAGTTTTTTCTGAGAAAAATTATCATAAATAGTAAATAAGTTATTATTATTATTTTTAACCAGCCCAAGAAATAGATTATTTTTTGAGCCAAAGCCCAGGAAATAGATGTAATGAAATGAGTTATAAAACCTAAATAAATGGGCTGCATTCCGCCACAGCTGCCGAAGCTAACTTTGTTGGCCCACTAGACGAAGCCTACGCAAGGTGTTGTCCATTTAGTTAACAAAACAATTTAATGGTCTAAAACAAACAGTCAACAAATTATTCTGACATCTGTAGTCGTTGAATTGACATCCAACGGCGATCATGCTTCTTCGATATCTGATCTAGTTCCTCTTGCTCCAGCCGCCAAAACCATTGTCGGCTGGAGCGCCTGAATCTACCTCCCGTGGCTGACTGTGCTGCCGTGCAGGCCTCGCCGCCCACTCTACTCCCAACAGTGGCCAGGCCATACATGTACTCACCTACACCTTCTATTATTCTCCGGCAAAGGCAGCCTCACCCGACAGCCAAACCAGTCCCTCGTACTCCCCTTTGCCAGGGACTCCACTGCCCCTTGTTCCATGACTCCAGATCGTTCCCATCTTAGGCCTTGCTGTTGTCCACCGCCTTGGTGCACTCGACGCGGCATGGTCAACATGGTCAAGGAACACCTTCCATCAGAAGAGGACTATATGTGGAGAGGCTGATAGCTGGGTCCACGGCCATAGCAAGGAAGTGCCTCCTTATTACACGCAAAATAATGATTCCTCCACCTGACAGCGGGACCTGCCGGAAAGGCCTGAAAAAAAATGTTCCACCTGGCCGCTGGGACCCACCAGCTACATCTTCGTACGCATGGAAGTGCGTCCGTCTTACAGGCAAAATAGTGATTCTTCCCCCTGACAGCTGGGACCCACCAGCTATATCTTCGAACGGAAGGAAGTGCTTCCTTATCCTCCCTGACAGCTGGGATCCATGATACGTCTCCAACATATCTATAATTTTTTATTGTTCCATCCTATTATATTACCCATTTTGGATGTTTATGGGCTTTACTTTACACTTTTATATCATTTTTTGGGACTAACCTACTAACCGGAGGCCCAGCCCGAATTGCTGTTTTTTTTCCTATTTCATTGTTTTGAAGGAAAGGAATATCAAACAGAGTACAAACGGAATGAAACCTTCAGGAGAAATCTTTTTGGAACAAACGAAATCCAGGGGACTTGGAGTGGACGTCAAGCAACAAACAAGGCGGCCACGAGGGTGCCCGGCGTGCCCCCTGGGGGTGGGCGCGACCCCACCCTCGTGGGCCCCTCGAGCACCAACCAACCTACTTATTCCTCCTATATATATCCACATACCGCGAAAACATCCTGGAGCACCACGAAAAACTATTTCCACCGCCGCAACCTTCTGTATCCACGAGATCCCATTTTGGAGCCTTCGTCGATGCTCCACCGGAGGGGGAATCGACCATGGAGGGCCTCTACATCATCTCCAAGGCCTCTCCGATGAGTTTTGAGTAGTTTACCACAGACCTTCAGGTCCATAGTTATTAGCTAGATGGCTTCTTCTCTCTCTTTAAATCTCAATACAAAGTTCTCCTCGGTCCTCTTGGAGGTCTAGTTGATGTAACTCTTTTTGCGGTGTGTTTGTCGTGATCTGATGAATTGTGGGTTTATGATCAAGTTTATCTATGAGAAATATTTGAATCTCTTCTAAATTATTTTATGTGTGATTAGTTATCTTGGCAAGTCTCTTCGAATTATCAGTTTGGTTTGGCCTACTAGATTGATCTTTCTTGCAATGGGAGAAGTGCTTAGCTTTGGGTTCAATCTTGCGGTATCCTATCACAGTGATAGCAGGGGCAGCAAGGCACGTATTGTATTGTTGCCATCAAGGATAAAAAGATGGGGTTTATATCATATTGCATGAGTTTATCCCTCTACATCATGTCATCTTCCTTAATGCGTTACTCTGTTCTTCATGAACTTAATACTCTAGATGCAGGTAGGAGTCGGTCGATGTGTGGAGTAATAGTAGTAGATGCAGAATCGTTTCGATCTACTTGTGACGGACATGATTCCTATATGCATGATCATGGCTAGATAATCTCGTAACTATGCACTTTTCTATCAATTGCTCGACAGTAATTTGTTCACCCACCGTAATACTTATGCTATCTTGAGAGAAGCCACTAGTGAAACCTATGGCCCTGGGTCTATCTTTTATCATATAAGTTTTCCATCTACTTTTATTTGCATCTTTACTTTTCCAATCTATATCATAAAAATAACAAAAAAAATTATCTTATCTTATTATCTCTATCAGGTCTCACTTTCG
Organism: Triticum aestivum; assembly: GCF_018294505.1. Lineage (NCBI taxonomy): Eukaryota > Viridiplantae > Streptophyta > Magnoliopsida > Poales > Poaceae > Triticum > Triticum aestivum. The sequence continues at coordinate 139,139,049 of NC_057813.1, forward strand.
CAAGTTACCGTGAAGGGATTGACAACCCCTTTATCGCGTTGGTTGCGAGAGTCTTGTTTGTTTGTGTAGGTGCGTCGGACTTTTGAGGAGCCTCCTACTGGATTGAAACCTTGGTTCTCAAAAACTGAGGGAAATACGTACGCTACTTTGCTGCATCACCCTTTCCTCTTCAAGGGAATAACCAACGCAAGCTCAAGACGTAGCAAGAAGGATTTCTGGCGCCGCTGCCGGGGAGGTCTTCGCTCAAGCCAAGACATACCAAGTACCCATCACAAACTCATCTCCCTCGCATTACATTATTTTCCATTTGCCTCTCGTTTTCCTCTCCCCCACTTCACCCTTGCCGTTTTATTCGCCCTCTCTTTCGCAATCTCCTCTCTCTTTCGCTTGACTTTTTGTTTGCTTGTGTGTTGGATTGTTTGTCATGATGGCGCAAGATAATACCAAATTGTGTGACTTTTCCAATACCAATAATAATGATTTCCTTGGCACTCCGATTGCTCCTCTTAATGATGTTGAATCTTGTGAAATCAATGCTGCTTTGTTGAATCTTGTTATGAAAGATCAATTCTCTGGCCTTCCTAGTGAAGATGCCGCTACTCATCTAAACAACTTTGTTGATTTGTGTGATATGCAAAAGAAGAAAGATACGGATAATTATATTGTTAAATTGAAGTTATTTCTGTTTTCACTTAGAGATCATGCTAAAACTTGGTTTTCATCTTTGCCTAAGAATAGTATTGATTCATGGAATAAGTGCAAAGATGCTTTTATCTCTAAGTATTTTCCTCCCGCTAAGATTATCTCTCTTAGGAACAATATTATGAATTTTAAACAACTTGATCATGAGCATGTTGCCCAATCTTGGGAAAGAATGATATTAATGATTCACAATTGCCCTACTCATGGTTTGAAGTTATGGATGATCATACAAAAATTTTATGCCGGATTGAATTTTGCTTCTAGAAATCTTTTAGATTCGGTCGCGGGAGGCACTTTTATGGAAATCACCTGAGTAGAAGCTACTAAACTCCTTGATAACATTATGGCTAATTATTCTCAATGGCACACCGAAAGATCTACTAGTAAAAAAGTGCATGCTATAGAAGAAATTAATGTTTTGAGTGGAAAGATGGATGAACTTATGAAATTGTTTGCTACTAAGAGTGCTCCTATTGATCCTAATGATATGCCTTTGTCTACTTTGATTGAGAATAATAATGAATCTATGAATGTGAATTTTGTTGGTAGGAATAATTTTGGTAACAATGCTTATAGAGGAAACTTTAATCCTAGACCGTTCCCTAGTAATTCCTCTAATAATTATGGTAATTCCTACAACAACTCTTATGGAAATTTTAATAAGATGCCCTCTGATTTTGAGAATAGTGTTAAAGAATTTATGATCTCTCAAAAGAATTTTAATGCTTTGCTTGAAGAAAAATTGCTTAAAGTTGATTATTTGACTAGGAACATTGATAGGCTTTCGCTTGATGTTGATTCTTTGAAACTTAGATCTATTGCACCTAAGCATGATATCAATGAGTCTCTCAAAGCAATGATAATTTCCATTGATGAGTGCAAAGAAAGAACCTCTATGTTGCGCGCTAAGAAAGATTGCTTTGTAAAAGCGTGTTCTTCTAGTTTCCATGAAAATAATGATGAAGATCTAAAAGTTATTGATGTGTCCCCCATTAAATCCTTGTTTTGCAATATGAATCTTGATGGGACTGGAGATGAGTCAACTTTAGTTAAAAGGCATCCCAATAATTCGGAGTTTTTAGATATTGATGCTAAATTTGGTAAAAGTGGGATTGGAGAGGTCAAGACTTTAAATAGAATTGAACCCACTATTATGGATTTCAAGGAATTTAATTATGATAATTGTTCTTTAATAGATTGTATTTCCTTGTTGCAATCCGTGTTGAATTCTCCTCATGCTTATAGTCAAAATAAAGCTTTTACCAAACATATTGTTGATGCCTTGATGCAATCTTATGAGGAAAAACTTAATTTGGAAGTTTCTATACCTAGAAAACTTTATGATGGGTGGGAACCTACTATAAAGACTAAAAGTAAAGATCATGAGTGTTATGCTTTATGTGATTTGGGTGCTAGTGTTTCCACGATTCCGAAAACTTTATGTGATGTGCTAGGTTTCCATGAATTTGATGATTGCTCTTTAAACTTGCACCTTGCGGATTCCACCATTAAGAAACCTATGTGAAGGATCAATGATGTTCTTATTGTTGCAAATAGTAATTATGTGCCCATAGATCTTATCGTTCTTGATATAGATTGCAATCTTTCATGTCCTATTATTCTTGGGGACCTTTTCTTAGAACGATTGGTGCAATTATTGATATGAAGGAAGGGAATATTAGATTCCAATTTCCATTAAGGAAAGGCATGGAACACTTCCATAGAACGAAAGTTAAATTACCTTATTAATCTATCATGCGAGCTACTTATGAATTGAATGCCAAAGATGGCACCACGTAGATCTATTCTCGCTTTTATGCCTAGCTAGGGGCGTTAAACAATAGCGCTAGTTGGGAGGCAACCCAACTTTATTTTTGTTCCTTGCTTTTTGCTTCCATTTAGTAATAAATACTTAATCTAGCTTCTGTTTAGATGTGTTTTTATGTTTTAGTTAGTGTTTGTGCCAAATAGAACCTATAGGATAACCTACGGTGATAGTTAATTTGATTCTGCTCAAAAACAGAAACTTTGCACACACAGAAATAATTTTAGTAATTCATAAAACGTGGCTTTGCATTGATTCTTTTTTCTGTAGATCAATAGACAAATTTCCCACGACTTCCTATTTTCGTAGGAGTTTTACAGTTCCATAATTATTTGAAAGTTGCAGATTTCTACAGACTGTTCTATTTTTGACAGATTCTGTTTTTCATGTGTTGTTTGCTTATTTTGATGCATTTATGGCTAGTATCGGGGGGTATGAACCATAGAGAAGTTGGAATACATTAGGTTTAACACCAATATAAATAAAGAATGAGTTCATTATAGTACCTTATGTGGTGGTTTTTCTTTCTTGCACTAACGGAGCTTATGAGATTTCCTGTTGAGTTTTTTGTTGTGAAGTTTTCAAGTTTTGGGTAAAGATTTGATGGACCATGGAATAAGGAGTGGCAAGAGCCTAAGCTTGGGGATGCCCATGGAACCCCAAGATATTCAAGGATAACCAAAATCCTAAGCTTGGGGATGCCCCGGAAGGCGTCCCCTCTTTCATCTTCGTCTATCGGTAACTTTACTTGGAGCTATATTTTTATTCGCCACATGATATGTGTTTTGCTTGGAGCGTCGTGTATGATATGAGTCTTTGCTTTCTAGATTTTAACAATCATCCTTTCTGTACACACCTTTTGGGACAAACCCACATGATTTAGAATTTATTAGAATACTCTATGTGCTTCACTTATATCTTTTGAGCTAAATAGTTTTGCTCTATGTGCTTCACTCATATCTTTTAGAGCACGGCGGTGGCTTTATTTTGAAGAAATTGTTGATCTCTAATGCTTCACTTATATTATTTTGAGAGTCTTTTAGAACAGCATGGTATTTGCTATGGTTATAAATTTGGTCCTAGAATGATGAGCATCCAAGTTGGGTATAATAAAAACTATCATAGAAAGTGCATTAAACACTATGATCAATTTGATGCTTGATAATTGTTTTGAGATATAAAGGTGGTAATGTTAGTGTTATGCTAGTTGGGTAATTATGAAATTGAGAAATACTTGTGTTGAAGTTGGCAAGTCCCGTAGCGTGCACGTATGGTAAAAGTTGTGTGACAAATTTGTTGCATGGGGTGCTCTTTTAATTATCTTCCTTATTAGTGGAGGCCGGGATCGCATGATGGTTAACTCCTACCAACCCTTCCCCTAGGAGCATGCGTAGTAGTACTTTGCTTTGAGGGAAAGTAGACTTTTGCAATAAGTATATGAGTTCTTTATGACTAATGTGAGTCCATGGATATACGCACACTCACCCTTCCACTTTTCTAGCCTTTATTATGCCACTCAACCTTCGCCGGTATCATGCACCCACCATTTACCTTCCTCAAAACAGCCACCATACCTACCTATTATGGCATTTCCATAGCCATTCTGAGATATATTGCCATGAAACTCTCCACCGTTCTATTTATTATGACACGCTCCATCATTGTCATATTGCTCTTTGCATGATCATGTAGTTGACATTGTATTTGTGGCAAGGCCATCTTCATAATTTTTCATACATGTCCTCTTGATTCATTGCATATCCCGGTACACCGCCGGAGGCATTCACATAGAGTCATATATTGCTCTAAGTATTGAGTTGTAATTTTTGAGTTGTAAATCAATAAAAGTGTGATGATCTTAATTATTAGAGCATTGTCCCAAGTGAGGAAAGGATGAGGAAGACTATGATTCCCCCACAAGTCGGGATGAGACTTCGGCCTTTATAAAAAAGAGGCCAAAGTAGCCCATATATAAAAAAAAAGAGGCCAAAGAAGCCCACCAAATAAAAAAATGAGAGAAAAGAGAGAAGGGATAATGCTACTATCTCTTTTCCACACTTGTGCTTCAAAATAGCACCATGATCTTCATGATAGAGAGTCTCCTATGTTGTCACTTTCATATAATAGTGGGAATTTTTCATTAGAACTTAGCTTGTATATTCCAATGATGGGCTTCCTCAAAATGCCCTAGGTCTTCATGAGCAAGCAAGTTGGATGCACACCCACTTAGTTTCTTTTGTTGAGCTTTCATACATTTATAGCTCTAGTGCATCCGTTGCATGGCAATCCCTACTCACTCACATTGATATCTATTAATGGGCATCTCCATAGCCCGTTGATACGCCTAGTTGATGTGATACTATCTTCTCCCTTTTTGTCTTCACAACCACCACCATATACCACATATAGTGCTATGTCCATGGCTTGCGCTCATGTATTGCGTAAGAGTTGAAAAAGCTAAAGCGCGTTAAAAAGTACAAACCAATTGCTTGGCTGAAACCGGGGTTGTGCATGATGGGAGTGTTTTGTGTGATGAAAATGAAGCATGGCCTAACTATATGATTTTGTAGGGATGAGCTTTCTTTGTCTATGCTATTTTGATAAGACATGATTATTTGTTAGTATGCTTCAAGTATTACTATTTTTATGTTTTATAAGCTTTTCTCTTGAATCATTTGAACCTGAAAAATCATGCCACAATAAAGAAAATTACATTGAGAATTATGCTAGGTAGCATTCCACATCAAAAATTCTATTTTTATCATTTACCTACTCAAGGACGAGCAGGAATTAAGCTTGGGGATGCTTGATACGTATCCAACTTATCTATAGTTTTTTATTATTCCATGCTATTATATTACCCGTTTGGATGTTTATGGGCTTTACTTTACACTTTTATATCATTTTTTAAGACTAATCTACTAACCGGAGACCCAGCCTGGATTGCTATTTTTTTGCCTATTTCAGTGTTTCGAAGGAAAGGAATATCAATCCGAGTCCAAACAGAATGAAACCTTCGGGAGCAATCTTTTTGGAACAAACACAATCTAAGGGACTTGGAGTGGACGTCAAGCAACAAACGAGGCGGCCACTAGGGTGCCCGGCGCGCCCCCTGGGGGTGGGCGCGCCTCCCACCCTTGTGGGCCCCTCGAGCGTCAACTGACCTACTTCTTCCTCCTATATATATCCACGTACCCCGAAAACATCCAGGAGCACCATGAAAAACTATTTCCACCGCCGCAACCTTCTATATCCGCGAGATCACATCTTCGAGCCTTCACCGACGCTCCGCCGGAGGGCGAATCGACCATGGAGGGCCTCTACATCATCTCCAAGGCCTCTCTGATGAGTTGTGAGTAGTTTACCACAGACCTTCGGGTCCATAGTTATTAGCTAGATGGCTTCTTCTCTCTCTTTGAATCTCAATACAAAGTTCTCCTCGATCTTCTTGGAGATCTATTCAATGTAACTCTTTTTCTGGTGTGTTTGTCGAGATCCGATGAATTGTGGGTTTATGATCAAGTTTATCTATGAGAAATATTTGAATCTCTTCTGAATTCTTTTATGTGTGATTAGTTATCTTTGCAAGTCTCTTCGAATTATTAGTTTGGTTTGGCCTACTAGATTGATCTTTCTTGCAATGGGAGAAGTGCTTAGCTTTGGGTTCAATCTTGCGGTGTCCTTTCCCAGTGACAGCAGGGGCAGCAAGGCACGTATTGTATTGTTGCCATCGAGGATAAAAAGATGGGTTTTATACCATATTGCATGAGTTTATCCCTCTACATCATGTCATCTTCCTTAATGCGTTACTCTGTTCTTCATGAACTTAATACTCTAGATGCAGGCAGGAGTCGGTCGATGTGTGGAGTAATAGTAGTAGATGCAGAATCGTTTCAATCTACTTGTCACGGAGGTGATGCCTATATACATGATCATGCCTAGGTAATCTCATAACTATGCGCTTTTCTATCAATTGCTCGACAGTAATTTGTTCACCCACCGTAATACTTATGCTATCTTGAGAGAAGCCACTAGTGAAACCTATGGCCCCCGGGTCTATCTTTTATCATATAAGTTTTCCATCTACTTTTATTTGCATCTCTTATTTTCCAATCTATATCATAAAAATATCAAAACTATTTATCTTATCTTATTATCTCTATCAGATCTCACTTTCGCAAGTTACCGTGAAGGGATTGACAATCCCTTTATCGCGTTGGTTGCGAGGTTCTTGTTTGTTTGTGTAGGTGCATGGGACTTTTGAGAAGCCTCCTACTGGATTGATACCTTGGATCTCAAAAACTAAGGGAAATACTTACGCTACTTTGCTACATCACCCTTTCCTCTTCAAGGGAAAAACCAACGCAAGCTCAAGACGTAGCAATCCACCATCTATATCTTCACACGGAAGGAAGTGCCTCCTTATCCTCCCTGACAACTGGGACCCATCGGGTCGAACCGTACGTCGGGTTGTCTGTCTGGTCGTGATTGTGTACGTGCATACTGGTCGATCGGTCTCTCTACATTGACGAACCGTGTCCGAGTAAGGAGATGCATGTGTCATAGTAGAGGTGCGTACGTAGCATGTCATGCACTCCCGTCTATATATATCGTGTACGGCTACATATGTACGTACATACAGATGGGGTCTCGAAATATGGCTACATACGTACATACAGACGGGGTCTTGAATGCGTACTCGCGCATACGTACGACCAGGGCTCGTATACATGGAGAGGCAACGGACGGCAGTTAGAGCCCAACGTCCTGTTCATTGGCAGCTAACCGGCTAGGTCAGAACATAGGAAACAACATCGTCTTCACCGACAGCCCAGTGACTGGGTCAGAATGCGTCTTGTTCATCGGGAGCGAAACCACTGGTTCGGAACACGTCATGTTCATTGGGAGCCAGCCGTCCTGGACGGAACATCCAAAACGAGGCCTGGCGTACCACAGAACGGAGGAAACGGGCCTTCTGTTCGACCGCGTACGGTCGAAACGGGGTCCTGTTCATCGGGAAAGGTCTGGCGTACCGCAAAACGGTGGAAACGGACTTCTGTTTGAGCTCCTACGGTCGAAACGTGGTCCTATTGATCGGCGGTGTGGCGTACTGCAAAACGGAGGAAACAGACTTTTGTTTGACCTCCTACGGTCGAAACGGGGCTCCTGTTCATCGGGAGGGGTGTTGCGTACGGCAAAATGGGACTCCACGGGCTACTGTTCATCCACAATCTACTGCCTCGCTCCAGCCTCCACAGGCTATTGTTCATCCATCATCGACTTCCTCCAGCCTCCACCTGCTACTGTTCATCCACCATCGACTTTCTCCAGCCTCCACCAGCTATTGTTCATCCATGGGGTCATGTTCATCCAGCCTCCACCGGCTACTATTCATCCAGCCCTCCACGGGTCCTGTTCATCCAGCCTCCACCGACCACTGTTCAACTAGCCCTCCACGAGGTACTATTCAACCAGCCCTCCACGGGGTCCTGTTCAACCAGCCCCTCCATGAGGTCATGTTCAACCAGCCCTCCACGGGGTCCCTCCACCGGCTACTGTTCATCCACCCCTACCTCCTCGAACGGGGTCATGTTCATCCAGCGGCAACAGCCTCTACTACCACGGGATCCTGTTCATCCAACCCCCACCGGGAACTGTTCATCCAACCCCCACTGGGAATTGTTCATCAAGAGGCAGCTTCGATCGGCTTCACTTAGCAACAGTAGCGAAGGAATCACTTGTGTTCAGTTAACAGCAAGGGATCGATCGGGGTTTAGTAACGTAGCTAGTGCAATCACTCGGGTTCAGTTAGAGCCCAACACCTTGCTCGGGTTTAGTTAGAGTGCAATGCCTCACACACACGCGTGTACGTGTACGAGAGAAACGCATAAACCTTGGTGCATCGCTCGGCCCCGACCAACCACCGAACCGGGAACTCCCTGAAATTTTCTTTGCCTCGCTTCTACCATGATTTTTTCCGTCATGGACGACCCAAAGAATGTCATGCAGGTGTGTCTTCGGCCCGCCAAGGATGAAAAGCCCATTTTCTATCATGATTTTTTGTCATAGAAGTAGGAGCCCACAACATCTATGATGATACTAGGTTTTGTCACAATTATCATCATAGAAGTGTCATAAGCATGACGGGAAAAAATTCGTTCGGCAAAAATGTCATGGATGTGTCATTTTTTAGTGATTTGATATACATGTTATTCATGTGTTCCTTACTAATGCTCATAGTAGAGCATGGGTATTTGATACTGGTTCAGGTGCTCATATTTGTAACTCAAAACAGGAGCTACAGAATAAATGAATATTGGCTAAGGACAAGGTGACGATGCGCGTCGGGAATGGTTCCAAGGTTGATGTGATCGCCGTCAGCATGCTACCTCCACATCTACCTTTGGGGTTAGTTTTAGACCTCAACAATTGTTATTTGGTGCCAGCGTTGACCATGAACATTATATCTGGATCTTGTTTATTGTGAGAAGATTATTCATTTAAGTCAGAGAATAATGTTTGTTCTTATATGAGTAACATCGTTTATGGTCATGCACCCTTAGTGAATGGTCCATTCTTGTTGAATCTTGGTCGGAGTGATACACATATTCATAATGATAGTGCAACATACTTGTAGCACTGCCATTTAGGTCATATTGGTGTAAAAACGCATGAAGAAACTCCATGCGGATGGACTTTTGGTATCACTTTATTATGAATCATTTGATACTTGCGAACCATGCCTCATGGGTAAGATGACTAAACTCCGTTCTACAGAACAATGAAGCGAGCTAATGACTTATTCGAAATAATACATACCGATGTATGCGGTCTGACGAGTGTTGAAGCACGCAGCGGGTATCATTATTTTCTAACCTTCATAAATGATTTGGGTAGGTATGGGTATATCTACTTGATGAAACACAAGTCTAAAACATTTGAAAACTTCAAAGAATTTCAGAGTGAAGTGGAGAATCATCATAAAAAGAAAATAAAGTTTCTACAATCTGATCACGAAGGTGAATATTTGAGTTACGAGTTTGGCCTTCATTTAAAACAATGTGGAATTGTTTCACAACTCATGCCACCTGGAACACCATAGCGTAATGGTGTGTATGAATGTCGTAACTGTACTTTATTATATATGGTGCATTCTATGATGTCTCTTACTGATTTGCCTTTATCATTTTGGGATTATGCATTAGAGGCAGTCACTTTCACGTTAAATAGGGCACCGTCTAAATCATTGAGATGACACCATATGAACATTGGTTTGGCAAGAAACCTAATCTGTCGTTTCTTAAAGTTTGGGGATGCGACACTTATGTCAAAAGGCTTCAGCCTGATAAGCTTGAACACAAGGCAGACAAATGCGTCTTGATAGGATGCCCTAAAGAAACTATTGGGTATACCTTCTACCACAGATCCGAAGGCAAGATCTTTGTTGCTAGGAATGGGTCATTTCTAGAGTAGGAGTTTCTCTCGAAAGAAGTGAGTGGGAGGAAAGTAGAACTTGATGAGGTAGTTGTACCTTCTCTCGAATTGGAAATTAGCACATTAGAGAAAACCATTCCTGTGATGCCTACACCAACTAGAGAAGAAGCTAACGATGATGATCATGAAACTTCGAATCAAGTTACTACTAAACCTCATAGGTCGACCAGAACACGTACCGCACCAGAGTGGAATGGTAATTCTGTCCCGGAAGTCATGTTGTTAGACAACGACGAACCTACAAACTATGAAGAAGCTATGATGAGCCCAAATTCCAACAAATGGCTTGAGGCCATGAAATCTGAGATAGGATCCATGTATGAGAACAAAGTGTGGACTTTGGTGGAATGCCCGATGATCAGCAAGCCATTGAGAATAAATGGATCTTCAAGAGGAAGACAGATGTTGATGGTAATATCATTGTCTACAAAGCTCGACTTGTCGCAAAAGGTTTTTGAGAAGTTCAAGGAGTTGACTACAATGAGACTTTCTCACCCGTAGCGATGCTTAAGTCCGTCAGAATCAGGAGCAATTGCCGCATTTTATGATTATGAAATCTGGCAAATGGACATCGAAACTGCATTCCTTAACATGTTTCTTAAATAAGAGTTGTATATGATGCAACCAGAAGGTTTTGTCGATCCTAAGGGTGCTAACAAAGTATGAAAGCTCCAGCGATCCATCTATGGACTAGTGCAAGCATCTCGGAGTTGGAATATATGCTTTGATGAGGTGATCAAAGCATTTGGTTTTATACAGACTTACAGTGAAGCCTGTATTTACAAGAAAGTGAGTGGGAGCTCTGTAGCATTTTTGATATTATATGTGGATGACATATTGCTGATTGGAAATGATATAGAATTTCTGGATAGCATAAAAAGATATTTGAATAAGAATTTTTCAATGAAATACCTCGGTGAAGCTGCTTACATATTGGGCATCAAGATCTATAGGGATAGATCGAGACCCTTAATAGGACTTTCACAAAGCACATACCTTGACAAAGTTCTAAAGAAGTTCAAAATGGACCAATCAAAGAAAGGGTTCTTGCCTGTGTTATAAGGTGTGAAATTGAGTCAGACTCAAAGTACGATCATGATAGAAGATAGAGAGAGAATGAAAGGCATTCCCTATGCCTCAGCCATAGGTTCTATAATGTATGTCATGTTGTGTACTAGACCTGATGTGTGTCTTGCCTTAAGTTTGGCAGGGAGGTACAAAGTAATCCAGGAGTGGATTACTGGATAGCGGTCAAGAATATCCTGACGTACCTGAAAAGGACCAAGGATATGTCTCTCGTTTATGGAGGTGACGAAGAGCTCGTCGTAAAGGGCTACATCGATTCTAGCTTCGACACAGATCCGGATGACTCTAAGTCACAAACCGGATACGTATTTATATTGAATGGTGGAGCTGTCAATTGGTGAAGTTCTAAGCAAAGCGTCATGGTGGGATCTACATGTGAACCAGAGTACATAGCTGCTTCGAAAGCAGCGCATGAAGGAGTTTGGATTAAGGAGTTCATATCCGATCTAGGTGTAATACCCAGTGCATCGGGTCCAATGACAAACTTTTGTGACAACACTGGAGCAATTGCCGTAGCCAAGGAGTCCGGGTTTCATAAGAGAACCAAACACATCAAGCAACGCTTCAACTCCATTCGTGAAAAGGTCAAGGATGGAGACTGCTACCTCTTGAGCACTGCGTTGGTTTTCCCTTGAAGAGGAAAGGGTGATGCAGCAAAGTAGCGTAAGTATTTCCCTCAGTTTTTGAGAACCAAGGTGTCAATCTAGTAGGAGGCTCCTCAAAAGTCCCACGCACCTACACAAACAAACAAGAACCTCGCAACCAACGCAATAAAGGGGTTGTCAATCCCTTCATGGTAACTTGCGAAAGTGAGATCTGATAGAGATAATAATATAAGATAAATATTTTTGGTATTTTTATGATATAGATTGGAAAGTAAAAGATGCAAATAAAAGTAGATGGCAAACTTATATGATAAAAGATAGACATGGGAGCCATAGGTTTCACTAGTGGCTTCTCTCAACATAGCATAAGTATTACGGTGGGTGAACAAATTACTGTTGAGCAATTGATAGAAAAGTGCATAGTTATGAGATTATCTAGGCATGATCATGTATATAGGCATCACGTCTGTGACAAGTAGATCGAAACGATTCTGCATCTACTACTATTACTCCACACATCGACCGACTCCTGCCTACATCTAGAGTATTGAGTTCATGAAGAACAGAGTAACGCATTAAGAAAGATGACATGATGTAGAGGGATAAACTCATGCAATATGATATAAACCCCATCTATTTATCATCGATGGCAACAATACAATATGTGCCTTGCTGCCCCTGCTGTCACTGGGAAAGGATACCGCGAGATTGAACCCAAAGCTAAGCACTTCTCCGATTGCAAGAAATACCAATCTAGTAGGCGAAACCAAACTGATAATTCGAAGAGACTTGCAAAGATAACTAATCACACATAAAAGAATTCAGAGGAGATTCAAATATTTCTCATAGATAAACTTGATCATAAACCCACAATTCATCGGATCTCGACAAACACACCGCAAAAAGAGTTACATTGAATAGATCTCCAAGAAGATCGAGGAGAACTTTGTATTGAGATTCAAAGAGAGAGAAGAAGCCATCTAGCTAATAACTATGGACCTGAAAGTTTGTGGTAAACTACTCACAACTCATCGAAAGAGCCTTGGAGATGATTTAGAGGCCCTCCATGGTTGATTCGCCCTCCAGCGGAGCGCCGGCGAAGGCTCCAAGATGGGATCTCGTGGATACAGAAGGTTGCGGCGGTGGAATTACATTTTCGTGGTGCTCCTCGATGGTTTCAGGATACGGGAGTATATATAGGCGAAGGAGGTAGGTCGGTTGACACTCGAGGGGCCCACGAGGGTGGGGGGGGCGCGCCGGGCACCCTCGTGGCCACCTCGTTTGTTGCTTGACGTCCACTCCAAGTCCCCTGGATTGCGTTTGTTCCAAAAAGATCGCTCCCTAAGGTTTTATTCCGTTTGGACTCCGTTTGATATTCCTTTTCTTCAAAACACTGAAATAGGCAAAAAAAACAGCAATTCGGGTTGGGCCTCTGGTTAGTACGTTAGTCCCAAAAAAGATATAAAAGTGTAAAGTAAAGCCCATAAACATCCAAAACGGGTAATATAATAGCATGGAACCATCAAAAATTATAGATATGTTGGAGACGTATCAAGCATCCCTAAGCTTCATTCCTGCTCGTCCTCGAGTAGGTAAATGATAAAAACAGAATTTTTGATGTGGAATGCTACCCAGCATAATTCTCAATATAATTTTCTTTATTGTGGCATGACTGTTCAGATCCAAATGATTCAAAATAAAAGTTCATATTGACATAAGAAATAGTAATACTTCAAGCATACTAATAAAGCAATCATGTATTCTCAAAATAGCATGGCTAAAGAAAGTTATCCCTACAAAATCATATAGTCTGGCTATGCTCTATCTTCATCACACAAAGTATTTAATCATGCACAACCCTGATGACAAGCCGAGCAATTGTTTCATACTTTAGTAATCTCAAACTTTTTCAACTTTCACGCAATACATGAGCGTGAGCCATGGACATAGCACTATATGTGGAATAGAATGGTGGTTGTGGAGAAGACAAAAGGAGGAAGATAGTCTCACATCAACTAGGCGTATCAACGGGCTATGGAGATGCCCATTAATAGATATCAATGTGAATGAGTAGGGATTGCCATGGAACGGATGCACTAGAGCTATAAATGTATGAAAGCTCAACAAAAGAAACTAAGTGGGTGTGCATCCAACTTGCTTACTCACGAAGACCTAGGGCATTTTGAGGAAGCCTATCATTAGAATATACAAGCCAAGTTCTATAATGAAAAATTCCAACTAGTATATGAAAGTGACAACATAGGAGACTCTCTATCATGAAGATCATGGTGCTACTTTGAAGCACAAGTGTGGTGAAAATGATAGAAGCATTGTCCCTTCTCTCTTTTTCTCTCATTTTTTTAATTTGGCCTTTCTCTTTTTATTTTATTTGGCCTTTATCTTTTTTTATTTTGTAAAGTTCGAAGTCTCATCCCGACTTGTGGGGGGATCATAGTCTCCATCATCCTTTCCTCACTTGGGACAGTGCTCTAATAATGAAGATCATCACACTTTTATTTACTTAGAACTCAAGATTACAACTCGATACTTAGAACAAAATATGACTCTATATGAATGCCTCCGGCAGTGTACCAGGATATGCAATGAATCAAGAGTGACATGTGTGGAATTATGAACGTGGCTTTGCCACAAATACGATGTCAACTACATGATCATGCAAGAGCAATATGACAATGATGATGCGTGTCATAATAAACGGAACGGTGGAAAGTTGCATGGCAATATATCTCGCAATCGCTATGGAAATGCCATAATAGGTAGGTATGGTGGCTGTTTTGAGGAAGGTATATGGTGGGTGTATGGTACCGGTGAAAGTTGCACGGCACAAAAGAGGCTAGCAATGGTGGAAGGGTGAGAGTGCGTATAATCCGTGGACTCAGCATTAGTCATAAAGAACTCATATACTTATTGCAAAAATCTACAAGTCATTGAAAACAAAGTACTACGCGCATGCTCCTAGGGGGATAGATTGGTAGGAAAAGATCATCGCTCATCCCCGACCGCCACTCATAAGGAAGACAATCAATAAATAAATTATGCTCCAACTTCATCACAAAGCGGTTCACCATACGTGCATGCTACGGGAATCACAAACTTCGACACAAGTATTCTTTAAATTCACAATTACCCAACTAGCAGGACTCTAATATCACCATCCTCATATCTCAAAACAATTGTCAAGCATCAAATTGATCATAGCATCCAATTCACTTTCTATGATAGTTTTTATTATACCCAACTTGGATGCCCATCATTCTAGGACCAATTTTATAACCATAGAAAATACCATGCTGTTCTCAAAGACTCTCAAAATAATATAAGTGAAGCATTAGAGATCAACAATTTCTAGAAAATAAAGCCACCACCGTGCTCTAAAAGGTATAAGTGAAGCACTAGAGCAAAACTATCTAGCTCAAAAGATATAAGTGAAGCACATAGAGTATTCTAATAAATTCCAAATCAAGTGGGTTTCTCCCAAAAGGCGTGTACAGCAAGGATTATTGTGGTAATCTAAAAAGCAAAGACTAATATCATACAAGACACTCCAAGAAAAACACATATCATGTGGCGAATAAAAATATAGCTCCAAGTAAAGTTACCGATAGACGAAGACGAATGAGTGGATGCCTTCCGGGGCATCCCCAAGCTTAGGCTTTTGGTTATCCTTGAATATCTTGGGGTGACATGGGCATCCCCAAGATTAGGCTCTTGCCACTCCTTATTCCATAGTCCACCAAATCTTTACCCAAAACTTGAAAACTTCACAACACAAAACTCAACAGGAAATCTCCTAAGCTCTGTTAGTGCAAGAAAGAAAAATCACCACATAAGTTACTGTAATGAACTCATTATTTATTTATATTGGTGTTAAACCTACTGTATTCCAACTTCTCTATGGTTCATACCCCCCCCCCCCACCGATACTAGCCATAGATGCATCAAAATAAGCAAACAACACACAAAAAACAGAATCTGTCAAAAACAGAACAGTCTGTAGCAATCTGCAACTTTCGAATACTTCTGGAACTCTAAAAATCCTACCAAAATAGTAAGTCCTGGTAAATTTTTCTATTGATCTACAGCAAAACGAATCAATGCAAAATCACGTTTCTGTGATTTACTAAAATTATTTTCGTGCGTGCAAAAGTTCTGCTTTTCAGCAGAATCAAAATAACTATCACCGTAGGTTATCCGATAGGTTCTACTTGGCACAAACACTAATTAAAACATAAAACCACATCTAAACAGAATCTAGATGATTTATTTATTGAATAACAGCAAGGAAAAATATTGGGTTGTCTCCCAACAAGCACTTTTCTTTAAAGCCTTTTAGCTAGGCATTGATAATTTTAATGATGCTCAAATGAAAGACAAGAATTGAAGCAGAGAGCATCATGAAACACATGACGACCACATCTAAGTCTAACATACTTCCTATGCATAGGCATCTTATAGAAAAACAAATTATCATAGCAAGCAAAAACTAACATATGCAAGGAAATGGAAAGGAACATTAGCAATCTCAACATAACGAGAGGTAATTCAGTAACATGAAAATTTCTACAACCATATTTTCCGCTTTCATAATAATTACATGTGGGATCATAATCATATTCAACAAAATAGCTATCACATAAAATATTTTCAACACGATCCACATGCATGCAAAGTTGACACTCTTCCAAAATAGTGAGATTATCATTAACTAAAGTCATGACCTCTCCAAACCCACTTTTATCAAAAACTTCATAAGATTGAACATTATCAAAATATGTGGGATCTAAAGTTGACACTCTTCCAAACCCACTTTCAGTATATTGAAAACATTATTATCAATCTCATATTCATCATTGGGCTTAAATAAATTTTCAAGATAACAAGAACAATCACCCCAATCATGATCATTGCAACAAGTAGTAGACATAGCAAAACTGACATCCCCAAGCTTAGGGTTTTGAATATTATTAGCAAAATTGACATCAAGAGAATTTATAGTAAAATCATTGCAACGATGCTTTTTATTCAAGGAGTTATCGTGAATCTCTTCATAAATTTCTTCATCATAATTTTCAGATTCACGAATTTCGAGCAAAGCTTCATAAAGATAATCTAGTGCACAAAACTCACTAGCAATTGGTTCATCATAATTGGATCTCTTAAAAAGATTAGAAAGCGGATGAGGATTCATAGACTTTTAGCAAGCGAAGATGCAAGCAAAAATAAGGCACATGGAGACACAAGATCGAACGGAAGAGGGGCGAAGAAAAGGCAAAGGTGAAGTGGGGGAGAGGAAAACGAGAGGCAAATGGCAAATAATGTAATGTGAGGGATAAGAGTTTGTGATGGGTACTTGGTATGTCTTGACTTGTGCGTAGACTCCTCGGCAACGGTGCAAGAAATCCTTCTTGCTACCTCTTGAGCACTGCATTGGTTTCCCTTGAAGAGGAAAGGGTGATGCAGCAAAGTAGCGTAAGTATTTCCCTCAGTTTTTGAGAACCAAGGTATCAATCCAGTAGGAGGCTCCTCAAAAGTCCCACGCACCTACACAAACAAACAAGATCCTCGCAACCAATGCGATAAAGGGGTTGTCAATCCCTTCATGTTAACTTGTGAAAGCGAGATCTGATAGAGATAATAATATAAGATAAATATTTTTGGTATTTTTATGATATAGATTGGAAAGTAAAAGATGCAAATAAAAGTAGTTGGCAAACTTATATGATAAAAGATAGACCCGGGGGCCATAGGTTTCACTAGTGGCTTCTCTCAACATAGCATAAGTATTACGGTGGGTGAACAAATTATTGTCGAGCAATTGATAGAAAAGTGCATAGTTATGAGATTATCTAGGCATGATCATGTATATAGGCATCACGTCCGTGAAAAGTAGATCGAAATGATTCTGCATCAACTACTATTACTCCACACATCGACCGACTCCTGCCTGCATCTAGAGTATTAAGTTCATGAAGTACAGAGTAATGCATTAAGAAAGATGACATGATGTAGAGGGATAAAGTCATGCAATATGATATAAAACCCATCTTTTTATCCTCGATGGCAACAATACAATACGTGTCTTGCTGCCCTTGCTGTCACTGGGAAAGGATACCGCAAGATTGAACCCAAAGCTACGCACTTCTCCCATTGCAAGAAAGTCAATCTAGTAGGTCAAACCAAACTGATAATTCGAAGAGACTTGCAAAGATAACTAATCACACATAAAAGAATTCAGAGGAGATTCAAATATTTCTCATAAATAAACTTGATCATAAACCCACAATTCATCGGATCTCGACAAACACACCGCAAAAAGAGTTACGTCGAATAGATCTCCAAGAAGATCAAGGAGAACTTTGTATTGATATTCAAAGAGAGAGAAGAAGCCATCTAGCTAATAACTATGGACCCGAAGGTCTATGGTAAACTACTCACAACTCATCGGAGAGGCCTTGGAAATGATGTAGAGCCCCTCCATGGTTGATTCCCCCTCCGGCGGAGCACCGGCGAAGGCTCCAAGATGGGATCTCGCTGATACAGAAGGTTGCGGCGGTGGAATTAGGTTTTCGTGGTGCTCCTCGATAGTTTCAGGGTACGGGAGTATATATAGGCGAAGGAGGTAGTTCGGTTGACGCTCGAGGGGCCCACGAGGGTGGGAGGCGCGCCCACCCCCAGGGGGCGTGCCGGGCACCCTCATGGCCGCCTCGTTTTTTGCTTGACGTCCGCTCCAAATCCCCTGGATTGCGTTTGTTCCAAAAAGATCGCTCCCGAAGGTTTCATTCCGTTTGGACTCCGTTTGATATTCCTTTTCTTCGAAACACTGAAATAGGCAAAAAAATAGCAATTCGGGCTAGGCCTCCGGTTAGTAGGTTATTCCCAAAAATGGTATAAAAGTGTAAAGTAAAGCCCATTGAAAGAACATGTGGTGCCCCCATGTTTGGTTTTGGCAATTGACGACAATCTCTATGGACTAATGGTTGTCTTGAGTTATATTTGAAGGATTTGTCAATAGGCTTTTCTTGAAGTCCATGTGTTGGTTTCAAGGAGTTTATGAGTTGACCAAGGTGCTATTAAGGAATTATCCAAAGATTGGTCATGTGAGTGTTGAGCTTATTGCAAGCATGTCTTGAAGAAGAAGGTTGTGTGATCATTCATGTTTACCTTCAAGACATCATACAAATGAAGAGAGTTGCAAAGATTCAGGGTTGATCAAGACTAAGTCAAGAGTGAATCAAGTTGATCAACTCACAAAGCGTAGAAGATGTCCCGAGAGGGATCAAGTGATCCCATGGTATGGTAAGCATTGTCCATTACACTTTGTGTACTAACCCATGGTCTATGTGAGAGTTCTATGTGGGGTTAGGTACGTATCCATGGGCTTGCGTCAAGAGGAAGATATCATACAACCCATGGAAAGGATGACATCAAGTGGTGATCGTCATCAAGATTGCCGTGTGCAAGTTCAAGTGGAGCATCATGAAGAGATCAAGTGCTTGAATCTTGCCATCCATTGTGGTGTCAATGGACTTGTGAAGATGTGGTGAAGAGTGGCTCACCCATAGTGAACTATGGGCGAGCAATCATCTAGTCTTCATCGAGCCAACGCAATCAAGAAAGGTGGTCCAACTTGAGGGAGTCAAGATCGTCATCATCTAGCTCAAGTGGACCATGTGCAAGGCAAAGGTTTGCCCTTGATAGGTTTTCTATTTTACCGGTCTCGTGGTGGTAGTTGGGAGACCGGGTTATAGGATCATTTGCCATACTATCAAGGGGGGCTCTCAAGTTGGTAGCTTGATCGTATCGTTAGTAGAGAGCTCAAACCATTGCATCCTTGCATCATCTTTCTTGGTTCTTGTTTGGTTCTCTTTGTGAGTCTTAGAGCTTATGGTCATCTTGATGACAAGTTTGAGTTCATCGAAAACGGAGTTCGCATGCGTCTTCTATGATGTTTTCGGTGTTGGAGGTTTTATCATTCTTATCGGAGGAAGGGTTCTCACCATTTTCTTATGGGCCTTTTATAATTTGCTTCTTATTGATATTTATTTAAATATTGTGTTAGCCCTTGCCGCTATCTTTCCAACAAACTTGGTTTCATCGAATTCGGAGTCCGTTTGCAAAAGTTGTGGCAGTTTTGGTGTTCTGAAAAGGCTACAGCGGTACTACCACGAATTGGAGCGGGTGTAATTTTTTACTACCGCTCCAGAGCGGTACTATCGCGGCTTCTACAGCGGTAGTACCGCTCAAGACCAAAAACTCGTCCCAAGTCTTGCGGTGGTAGGCCCGGATGTAATTTTTTAGTACCGCTCGCAAGCAGTAGTACCGCTACCCTTAGCAGTAGTACCGCTACCCCTAGCGGTAGTACTGTGAGGTCAAGCGGTACTACCGCTCCGATGGTTCTTTTGGCCTTTTGTGCCTCCTCGCTGTTGTGTTTCAAAGGGGTACTACCGCCCTAGCGGTAGTACCGCTCCTTGGAGCGGTAGTACCGCTCTGTGCGGGCTGTGAGCATAACGGTTGCATTTTTCCCCACATATAAAAGGGGGTGTTCTTCCCCAATGAACCTTATCTTTGAGCTCGTGTTCTTTCCTCATTGTTGACCTTCTTCAAGCTTGCTAACTCTTAATCCCTCCATGGATTCTTGCTAGTTTTTGAGGGAAACGAGAGAGGAGATCTAGATCCACGTTTCCACGTTTCCACCAATCACTTTCTCCTCTAAGTGAAGGGAACCCCTTGGATCTAGATCTTGGAGTTCTTCGTGTTCTTCTTTCGTTCTTCCTCTCATTTTCCTCCCTAGCATTAGTTGCTTTGGTGGGATTTGGGAGAGAAGGACTTGGACACTCCGTGTGCCTTGCCATTGCATTTGGTGCATCGGTTTGAGTTCTCCACGTGATACATGGAAGTTACAAGTTGAGAAGCTTATTACTCTTGGGTGCTTGGTGCCCTTGAGCTTGTTCCTCTTGGGTGCTCGAACGCCCTAGACGGTTGGTGGTGTTCGGAGCTCAATCATTGTGGTGTAAAGCTCCGGGCAAGCGTCGGGGTCTCCAATTAGGTTGTGGAGATCGCCCCGAGCAATTTGACAGGTTCCGGTGACCGCCCCCAAGGGTTGCCAAAGTGTACGGGTTCGGTGACCGCCCCCAAGGGTTGCCATTTGTACGGGTTCGGTGACCGCCCTCAAGGGTCCCTTAGTGGAATCACGGCATCTTGCATTGTGCGAGGGCGTGAGGAGATTACGGTGGCCCTAGTGGCTTCTTGGGGAGCATTGTGCCTCCACACCGCTCCAAACGGAGATTAGCATCCGCAAGGGTGTGAACTTCGGGATACATTGTCGTCTCCGCGTGCCTCGGTTATCTCTTACCCGAGCCCTTTACTTATGCACTTTACTTTGTGATAGCCATATTGTTCTTTGTCATATATCTTGCTATCACATAGTTGCTTATCTTGCTTAGCATAAGTTGTTGCTGCACATAGGTGAGCCTAGTTGCCGTAGGTCTTGTGCTTGACAAATTAACCGTTAGGTTTATTCCGCTTTGTTCAAGCCTAAACGGTAATTATTTTAAAGCGCCTATTCACCCCCCCCCCCTCTAGGCGACATCCACGATCTTTCAATTGGTATCAGAGCCTCGTATCTCTTTATAGGGCTTAACCGCCTAGAGAGGAAGGATGTCGACTAGGGGCTTAGGATTCTCTGACACTCTTAGTTTCGATGGCACAAATTTTGATGTTTGGGTAATTCGCTTGCTTAATCTCTTTAGGGTCATGGACCCAAATTTAGAGCGAATTGTAGATATGGGTTTTTCTCCTCCAAAGGATCCCCAAAGATTATCTTTAGTGGATGAGAAAAACTCTTATCTCAATGCTCAAGCTTCTAATGTGCTTTTTGATGCTGTGAGCAATTTAGTTATTTTTCAACTCATGTCGTTCCGGGATGCTCATGAGTTGTGGACAAAGCTTCAAGATAAATATGGTGTGTCCAATATTTGTGGGGATGATTGTTCTCCCTCCACCTCCGGTCCTATAGTCTTATCAACTTCTTCTACTTCACCTATATGTGGTTTGCCACAAGGTAATGATATGGTGAGTAGTGTTGGTCATTGCAATGATGATAGTATGCTTATTGTGGATGATCCTTCATCACTATCTTATTGCAATGCTCCCTCTTTGGGCTTTAACACTTCGAGCACTCCAAATGTTTCACATGCTTGTGTTGATAGTCCTTGCATATCATGCAGAAATTGCTTGACTAGATCTCATGATGATATGCTTGCTATGTCTTGTTGCCATGATAAAAATGCATCTATTTCCTCAAATTGTTGTGATAACAATGTAGAGGAAACCGAACACTCTATGGAACAAGATGTGGTGTTTAATGGTGCCTCTAGGGATCCTACATCATCATGTATTGCTTTTTGCCTTATGGCTAAGGCATCAAAGGTATCTCCTACTTTGTACCCCAATATGTCTCTTGATGATGATGTTGATGCTAATGATGATGAGGATAACGATGAAGAGAATGATAATGTTGCCTCCTTAAAAACTAAGGGGGAAATGATTTTTAAAGCTCTTCATAAAAATAAAATTGCTCGTTCCAACTTCATGGAAATAATGTCCATTGCCATTGATGGCAAGAAATACATTGTGGAGTTGGAATCTCATCTAGAGGAGCATGAGGTCACCATTGAGAAAATGGAAGCTCATGGGCGTGATTACGCAAATGAGATCGCGGAGCTATCTCAAGCTCTTGAACATGAACAAACCACCTCCGAATCTCTTCAGGAGACTTTTGCTCTAGAACTATCTAGAGTGAGGGAAACTCATGATAGAGCTCTTGAGGTAGTCAATGATTTCAAAACTAAAAATGCTAAGCTTGAAGTTTCTCATGCTAGAATCCTTGAGGATTTTGAGCACCTCGAAAATGGCTCAAGGGTCATCAAGGGTGAGCTCATCAAACTCACCGAGTCTCATGCTCAACTTGAAGCTTCTTATTTAAAAGAGCTTGCCAAGTTGTCCTCTCCTATTGTTGTAAATGATGATGCTTGTGCTACTAACTCTGTTACTTGTGAAGCATCCATTTTGAAGGAGAATGTTGAGCTACGGGCTCAATTTGAGTTGCTATCTAGCGATTATGGGAAATTGGAAGAAAGCCATGAAAAGCTCTCAAGCTCTCATGATGATCTTCTAGTATCCCATAATGTTCTAAAGGTATCTCATGAGGCCATGATTGCTAAGTTAACATCAAGTGAGCCTCATGTGGATACTAGCACTACTTCTAGTCAAAATAGTATATTGCCATGTGCTAGTCCTTGTAATTAATCTACTCACAATGTTGGTACATCTTGTGATGAATTGCTTTCCTCGCCTTGTTGCTCTAACGATGAAGCTTATAATTCCTCTAGTACTTGTGTTGAGACTAACCATGTAGAGGAAATCAAAGAGCTCAAGGCCCAAGTCACTTCTTTGAAGAAAGACTTGGAAAAGAGTCATCAAGGAAAATCCACACTCAACAATATCTTGAGTGTGCAAAAATCCCCCGATGACAAAGGTGGACTTGGATTCAACTCCAATAAGAAGAAGAAGTCCAAGATGAACAAAAGGAAGGGCCAAGAACAAGTAAAGAATTTGGCCAAGATTGTTTGCTTCAAGTGCAAAGTAGAAGGGCATCATGTTAGATCTTACCCATTGAAGAAGAAGGCCATTAGTGTCAAGCAACAAGGGAAGAGGGCACAAGTTAAATCTCATGCTCAACCTCAAGTTGAAGAAAGGCCTCTTCCCAAGAAGACTCAAGTTAATGCCTCTCTTGTTGATAAATCAAGTGAGAAGAAAGTGAAGAGTAGACGTTGCTACTTATGTCGTGAGAAAGGCCACGTCGCTTCTTCATGCACTAGTGGTGTGACGCCCGGATAAGTAAGCTACAGTAACTCTACTAATGATGCCATGTCACCACAATCACTGTTGATAAGCTCGCGTTGATTCAAACCCCGTTCAAATTCAAATTTAAAATCAAGTCAAACTATAAATTTTTTCAAATGTCAAAACTAAAATGTTCACGGTGTGGAAAATAATCCCTGGATATTTACCATGTGGAAACCCATATTTTAAAGGTTTTTAAATGACCTTAAATGTTCTAAATAGTAGCAAAGACAACTATTTAAATGCCTTTGGTATTTTATAAAATACTAAACTATTTTATGTCAGGGTAAAACTTTTTATAATTGTGGATTGTTCTGAAACATTATTTTAGGGGTTATAGTCATATTTTACTAAACTAAAAATAAAGTGCAACTAAAATAAAACAGAAAAGAAATAGAAAACAAAAGGAAAAAGACAAAAGAAAAAACAAAACAAAACTAATCTACTGGGCCATGTGACCCATTAGCCCAAGAAAACAGCCCGGCCCACCCCTGCCATCCCCTTCCCGTCGCTACAGGGGACGGAGGGGGCCGTGGCAGCCATCCATGGTGCCTTGGCCGCGGTGGCGGCCATCAGCGACCCCTGCCCCGCCTACAAGGCCCCGTCAACGCCCCTGAAACCCTAGCCCCCTCGCAGTCCTTCCCCCCTCGCGCCCTTGGCTCTCTCTCTCGCGCGCGCCCAACTGAGCCCCTCGTCGCTGCCGTCCCGTCACTGCCACGGCCAGCCAAGGCGCCCGGGAGGACCACCGTCGTCTTCCTCTTCGGCTACGGGGGCGCGTTCAAGCCCGGAGCCACCACGTCGACTGGATCGACCCATCTTCTTCCTCAGTCGTCGCCGCTGTTCTTCATCGATCCGTCGCCTCTGCAGCTCCTAAGCCACCAATGGGCCTCCGTGTGCCTCAGAGCTCCTCGTCCGATTCCCCCTCTTCTCTGGCTCGATCCGTTCCGTTTGTGGCCGTCCCGTGAGCTTTGTCCACCATGGCAAAAGTTCAGTGTCCGCGTACGTGCACGCTGCTGCTCCTCTGTTGCTGATGCGTGTTGCTGCTGCTTTCTACCTACTGTTGCTTGCCGCTGCTCGCGCCGTCACGTCGTGCCCGCGCTCGCTGGCCTCTGGCACGACCGGTTGCGCCCGGCCGCGCCTACGCGCGTGCCCGCCTTCGCGTGGCCTCGCCCCCATGCGTGCTCCCGCGTCGCATCACGACCGCTGCTGCTGCTGATTGTTGTTGCCGCTAGGTGCTTCTTCTCCTAGCTGTCGCTGCTTGCTGCTCTTTCGGCTGCCTTGTGCGTTGCTGCTTCTCTTACTCCACTGCTTGTTCCTGCTGCTACCTAGCCGCTGCTTCTGCTGATGTTTTGCTATTGTTACTCTGCTTTGCTAGCTGCCTGCTATTACGCTAATGCTAATGGCCATGGCCGGGCACATGCTTGTGTGCGTGTTTGTGCAAAGCCACCAACAGTCGGCCGATGCAAATTAGCTTAGGGGCTGATTACTAGTTAGGTTAACTGCTAACCGATGACAATGACCCCCACTCTTAGTTAATCTAATTAAATTAGAGTCTAGTTAACCTTAGACAATGACATGTGGGACCCACTTACACTATTCATATGTTGACCAGTCAACATTTGACCGGGTCAACCCAACCCCACTGACCCCACCTGTCATACACTATGGCTACAATAGCACTAGGTGACAAAATTATAATCTATTTTATTTTCGAATTAAATAAATTCTAAAAATGATTAAATCTTTAAAAATTAATATAAAGTAAACTGTAGCTCGGATGGAAAAACTTTGTACATGAAAGTTGCTCAGAACGAAGAGACGAATCCAGATACGCTGCCCGTTCGTTCGCCACGCGTCCCTAGCATAGTGAACCAGCAAAATTTCACCTCCGGTTCATCTGTCCAAAAACGTGAAATGCCGGGGATATTTTCCCGGATGTTTCCCCCCTTCATCGATATCACCTACTACCGCGTTAGGGCAAACCTAACACCGCGTATTGTCTTGTTACGCTTTGTGATGCTTTGATTGCTCTGTTATTTATTGTGTTCCCTCTCCGCTACTTCTTTCCGATAGACCCCGAGACTGTCGGCGACCCCCAGTTCGACTACGGTGTTGACAACTCGTCCTTCTTGCCAGAGCAACCAGGCAAGCCCCCCCTTGATCACCAGATATCGCCTATTCTTCTCTATACTGCTTGCATTAGAGTAGTGTAGCATGTTACTGTTCGGTTACTCCTATTCTGTTGCATAGCCTGTCATTGTTGCTACAGTCATTGATACCTTACCCGCAATCCTAAATGCTTAGTATAGGATGCTAGTTTATCATCATTGGCCCTACATTCTTGTCAGTCTGCCTTGCTATACTATTGGGCCGTGATCACTCGGGAGGTGATCACGGGTATATACTATACATATATACATACTACAGATGGTGACTAAAGTCGGGTCCGCTCAAAGAGTACCCGCGAGTGATTCACGGATTGGGGGCTGAAAGGACCTTTGTCCCGACGGCCCTCTGTGTGGATCTTTGTGGCGGAGCGACAGGGCAGGTTGAGACCACCTAGGCGAGAGGTGGGCCTGGCCCTGGTCGACGTCCGTGGTTGCTTCATAATAACACGCTTAACGAGATCTTGGTATTTGATCTGAGTCTGGCCATTTGGTCTATACGCGCTAACCAACTACGTGGGAAAGATATGGGCACTCGACGTCGTGGTATCAGCCGAAGCCTTCTAGACGTCAGCGACTGAGCGGCGCGTGCCGGATTGGAACGTAAGCCTGCTCTTGTATTAGGGGGCTAGTTCTGCTTTCGGCCGCCCACGCAATGTGCAGGTGTGCAATGGGCGATGGGCCCAGACCCCTGCGCCATAGGAGTTAGACCGGCGTGCTGACCTCTCTGTTAGGCCTAGGTGGGGCTGCGACGTGTTGATCTTCCAAGGCCGGGCATGACCCAGGAAAGTGTGTCCGGCCAAATGGGATCGAGCGTGTTGGGTTATGTGGTGCACCCCTGCAGGGAAGTTTATCTATTCGAATAGCCGTGTCCCTCGGTAAAAGGACGACCCGGAGTTATACCTTGACCTTATGATAACTAGAACCAGATACTTAATAAAACACACCCAGACAAGTTCCACAGATAACCCGGTGATCGCTTTTCCACAGGGCGACGAGGGGAGGATCGCCGGGTAGGATTATGCTATGCGATGCTACTTGGAGGACTTCAATCTACTCTCTTCTACATGCTGCAAGACGGAGGCTACCAGAAGTGTAGTCTTCGATAGGATTAGCTATCCCCCTCTTATTCTGGCATTCTGCAATTCAGTCCACCGATATGGCCCTTTACACACATACCCATGCATATGTAGTGTAGATCCTTGCTTGCGAGTACTTTGGATGAGTACTCACGGTTGCTTTCTCCCCCCTTTTCCCCCCTTTCCTTTCTTTCTGGTTGTCACAACCAGATGCTGGAGTCCAGGAGCCAGACGCCACCGTCGACGACGACTCCTACTACGCTGGAGGTGCCTGCTACTACGTGCAGGCTGCTGACGACGACCAGGAGTAGTTTAGGAGGATCCCAGGCAGGAGGCCTGCGCCTCTTTCGATCTGTATCCCAGTTTGTGCTAGCCTTCTTATGGCAAACTTGTTTAACTTATGTCTGTACTCAGATATTGTTGCTTCCGCTGACTCGTCTATGATCGAGCACTTGTATTCGAGCCCTCGAAGCCCTGGCTTGTAATATGTTGCTTGTATGACTTATTTATGTTTTTAGAGTTGTGTTGTGATATCTTCCCGTGAGTCCCTGATCTTGATCGTACACGTTTGTGTGCATGATTAGTGTACGATTGAATCGGGGGCGTCACAAGTTGGTATCAGAGCCGACTGCCTCTTGGAATCCCCTTTCCAACTCCTTGGCCGAAGTTGAGTCTATTCGATGAAAACTATCTTGCTAACATGGTTGTGCGGCCAATGGGCCCACGTCGCCATTGGGTGGTATTAGGACCTTTTATTCCTCGACCTATACTCTGGGACTCTGATCTCTCTTCTATTCGGGTTAAATGATTTTGCCAAAAACAAAACTAACTTAAGTTCTCGAAAATACTTTCTCCCAGAGACCCCCTCAATTCGGATCGCCCGCTGCACTAAAAGATTCCGAAGTTACTCTACAATGTTCTTTCAAGTCTTTGTGCCATCGCATTTGCGATTTCCTTCTGCCATCAACCCCTATGAAAACTGCATACACTTGCCATTCATGCTATCATTCCCCAGCTGGTCTTGTTATTACAAGATACCCCGAAATACCCGTCGTTGTTTTGATAATCCTTTGAGCTTACTGCCTTGTTGTTCTTTGTCACCTGAATACCCCTACGGATAATTCTCGCACTTATCGAGTATCCGCTCATTCCCCAGTTGTTCATGTGTTTCACAATGGTCTTCGAAATAGTATTCGATCCTGCAAAAATCCTTAGTAGCTTATCGCTCTGCAATACTTGTCTGCTTGCATGATGGATGCTTTCCATATGTCTGGCAATATTCGTTAGTATCCTTAGGCACCGTCATTTTGATCCTATTGATTCAACATGAGTGTGAATGCACGTAATCATTAGTTGATCCTTTTAGATTATCTTCTCGGCTCAGACGGCAATTTAAACATGAGCTGGTTCTCAACCAATCTAATTGCCGTTGATTGTACCCGTAAGGCTATTCAACTTATCCATCCCTAATCAGAACATTGCTTCTGATCCCTTGATTTGAAAATCATAATTCCTTTGCATTTGAGCTCTAGATTAGTCAGTTGTTTCTATAATCCAATGCCTTTGCAGTGTTACTTTCTCTGGTTGTGTGTCGATGCTCACATCAGCCCCGTTGTGGACCGTCGTACCCATTGCCGGATTATTATCCGACAGTGTCCTTCACAACCAAAATTATTATGAGTTCTTTACCCGATACATAATGCCTTTGGTAAATTGTATCCTCTACTTTTGTTAACCATGCTCTACTTTTGAGCTTGTGTTATTTACTCCTGAAGTTCATGGTATATGTTCTAAGAAGCCCCGATGGGTTGAACCTATGCCTTCCTTAATATGTGTGAACTCAGAAGTTTTCACGGGTCATACTCATCTAATATTTCACCAGGTAAAACTTTCAACACTAATGCCATTATCAAAACGAGAAGTGAATGTAAGGTTATGCCTTGGAGAAGTGGGAGTCGACCTTGAAATTTGTGTTCATGCCCATGGACCCGAGGTGGAACTTATCATGGAAGCTTCTTGTAGTAATAATAATCACCTTGTGATAACTTCTTCTCTTATCTATGCTTGGTCCTTTGCAATCGTGGTTCCGACCATGATTGTTTTTCTTTGGTCCCATTTCTCGGACGAGTTAAATCGCTTGTCTTATGCAGATCAATGTGCCTGCCCAACCCCGATTTTGCTCAACCTTTGAGTATTCCCCTATGGTATCTCGAGAATATTATGGAATTGCATAACTTCTTATGGATTCTTCATCAACTATTATTCCTCACTGGTTCCAATTTTCTTGGGTTCAGGGTTGTCGTCAACCGAGAACACCGAATAGTGAATCGAGTCCGCACTCCGATTCAATAACTCTAAGTGATTTTCGTTGCTTACAAGTTTATTAACCCTTCAAGTCATCCCAAGCCTGATCGGTTATATCATTATCGTACTAAATTTTAACTGTGCTACTTGTCCCTTCTCCCGGTAGCAAATTTTTCTGATGATGAGCTAAGCTTACGCCCATCTTCCTCGTCATATCATTTCTTCTTGAACAACAAACTTGATTTCGAGTTTGTGTCATACCCTTGGTTCCAATAACCTTTCACTTCATCATTCCTATGACTTGATGTCATCACCGGTTGATCACATCTTCATGAAATCTCTCAACAAATGTGTCATGATCATCATCAGCATTCTGAGATCTTCTAGGATATCAATTGAATTCATGATGAGAAATACCATCCTTGCCCTTGATGAATTTTATTATCATCGACCACTTTATTGCCTTCCCACCAACACAGCTTGTTCGTGTTTGGTGTTATACCTTGAGTTCCCTCCCATCCAGGAATTGTTCTTCTTTACTCGGAACATTACCATCTCTTATGTCATCAATGTTGTGAGAATTACACCACCTCTTAAGAATTTGTGATACAGGGATGCTTCTCACCATCACCATTCTTTGCTTAGTCCCCGTGTTGAGTGAACTCTGTCGTGCAAATTTAATATCTCTAGCAACCCTATTGCTTCAGAGTTATTAGACAATAATTCCAATTTGGTGTGTTGGTTGCTCAATCGCCATTCTGACGTTGGGCGTGCAACCCAGCCCATATTCCGGGTGCACCTTTCAACCAATGTTTAATTATGTATGTTTTCCTCGAGCATACATCATTATATCATTTGATCTGAAAAATGTTATCTCCTTTTTCACACAACTGTGGAAATCCACCTTTTTGTAAATCTCGAGGATTGTCGCAGACTCCATCAGCTACCCCCTCACCCTTTCCCTTGGTTTAATGATGAACCCTTGTTTCAGAACTTGCTTCCATAGTTCTTTTCCTTGAGAACCTTGCAATGTCATCTCGACAATTTGGGTTGCACCTTTCTTCTCAGGCATCCTGAGTCTGAGGTATCTTGCCACCTATCAGAACTGAATCTCGGTCTGATATGATGGTTGGAACATAATTCCAAGAGTTATAACTTTGGTCTTTATATGACCCGGTAAGGTGGTGTCATTCCTAGCCCACCTGGCTAGAGGCCCTATTGTTATAGTATCCTTTTTTAACAAGGTTAACCATTTTTCCATGAGGAAATTGAATGCCTTGTTTACTAAGTTTATCATGATGGATCCTTCGTGTATCCGAAGTCCGACCTTTGCTTGAAGACCATGTCAATGCTATCTCGAAGCATGTATGTGGTACTCCTATCTTCAATAAGAACACTTGTAGCACAATGCTAAATGTTTCTTGATCAATTATCCAAACACCGTTTTATGGGTAATGTCATGAAAATTCTCTCCCCTTTCCTAAAGGGTTTTATACAATTATATCCTGCCATGGGTATTATGCTCTGCTTGTCCTTGAGAAGGATATACCCCTGAAATATGTGTTTAAACACATTTTCCTTTCTACTGTTCTATTTGATCTGATAATCATATTTTCCTTTTATTGTTTGGTTTAACCTTTCTTGTGATCTATATGATCTAAGCAACAATATTCCCCTTCTTATGTAAACACCTCGGTGTACAAATCTGTTAGTAAGACCCTGTTCCTTTTGTTGATGACCTTCCGGTAATCATCGATGGGTAATAACTTTACCAATTGGTTCGCCTCGTTCAACAAGCAGGAAAATTGCTCTCTTCGTTCCCCGTCCTTGGTACCGACATTGTTGCCAGCATAGGTAACAAGCTATTCACTCACATGCCTCCATGTCACGGCTGTGCAAGATGTCACCACCCTTCCTACTTTCAACCCACATGGTGGGCCCATAACCCACAGGTTCACTGGATCGAAACCCGACTCTTCTTTACAACCCGGATTCTAATGTATTAGTTGCATCTGGCTTCGTATGTGATTCACGAGCTAAATTCTATACCATTAATCATTCTAGAATAAAACACCATGTTATTCTCGTCGTTCTGACCCCCATTCCAGCTTCTGTCTAGTCATCAAAGGATTGCCTACCCGTTTGAAACTTTGGTACCATCGTATATTGCACTCAACGAATTCACTGAATTACAACTCGTGGGGTACCTCGTGTATTTCCCATTGAGTTCACCGTCAGATGCCCAACCTTGTGGATATGCGTTCTTCCGGAGTTTTTCCCCTTGGTCGCGTTCGTAGGACGATGGAGATCTCGAAGAAAGGATGACGACTTGATCATGGTGACTTGAAGCAGAGAAGTGAAGACATCAACGAAAGGGATCAACCTCTTCGAAAGGGCAGGCAAGACCGAGAAGACTCGTTAGAATTTCGTAACCAGAACCTTCCCTCTTTATTCCGCCTCTTAAATCTCAGGACGAGATTTCTTGTAGTGGAGGAGAATTGTGACGCCCGGATAAGTAAGCTACAGTAACTCTACTAATGATGCCATGTCACCACAATCACTGTTGATAAGCTCGCGTTGATTCAAACCCCGTTCAAATTCAAATTTAAAATCAAGTCAAACTATAATTTTTTTTCAAATGTCAAAACTAAAATGTTCACGGTGTGGAAAATAATCCCTGGATATTTACCATGTTGAAACCCATATTTTAAAGGTTTTTAAATGACCTTAAATGTTCTAAACAGTAGCAAAAACAACTGTTTAAATGCCTTTGGTATTTTATAAAATACTAAACTATTTTATGTCAGGGTAAAACTTTTTGTAATTGTGGATTGTTCTGAAACATTATTTTAGGGGTTATAGTCATATTTTACTAAACTAAAAATAAAGTGCAACTAAAATAAAACAGAAAAGAAATAGAAAACAAAAGGAAAAAGACAAAAGAAAAATCAAAACAAAACTAATCTACTGGGCCATGTGACCCATTAGCCCAAGAAAACGGCCCAGCCCACCCCTGCCATCCCCTTCCCATCGCTACAGGGAACGGAGGGGGCCGTGGCAGCCATCCACGGTGCCTTGGCCGCGGTGGCGGCCATCGGCGACCCCTGCCCCTCCTACAAGGCCCCGTCAATGCCCCGGAAACCCTAGCCCCCTCGCAGTCCTTCCCCCCTCGCGCCCTTGGCTCTCTCTCTCTCGCGCGCCCAGCTGAGCCCCTCGTCGCTGCCGTCCCTTCACCGCCACGGCCAGCCAAGGCGCCCAGGAGGACCACCGTCGTCGTCCTCTTCGGCTACGGGGGCGCGTTCAAGCCCGGAGCCACCACATCGACTTGATCGACGCCATCTTCTTCCTCGGTCGTCGCCGCTGTTCTTCATCGATCCGTCGCCTCTGCAGCTCCTAAGCCACCAATGGGCCTCCGTGTGCCTCCGCGGTGAGCTCCTTGTCCGATTCCCCCTCTTCTCTGGCTCGATCCGTTCCGTTTGTGGCCGTCCCGTGAGCTTTGTCCACCATGGCAAAAGTTCAGTGTCCGCGTACGTGCACGCTGCTGCTCCTCTGTTGCTGATGCGTGTTGCTGCTGCTTTCTACCTACTGTTGCTTGCTACTGCTCGCGCCGTCACGCTGTGCCCACGCTCGCTGGCCTCTGGCACGACCGGTTGCGCCCGGCCGCGCCTACGCGCGTGCCCGCCTTCGCGTGGCCTCGCCCCCATGCGTGCTCCCGCGTCGCATCACGACCGCTGCTCCTGCTGATTGTTGTTGCCGCTAGGTGCTTCTTCTCCTAGCTGTCGCTGCTTGCTGCTCTTCCGGCTGCCTTGTGCGTTGCTGCTTCTCTTACTCCACTGCTTGTTCCTGCTGCTACCTAGCCGCTGCTTCTGCTGATGTTTTGCTATTGTTACTCTGCTTTGCTAGCTGCCTGCTATTACGCTAATGCTAATGGCCATGGCCGGGCACATGCTTGTGTGCGTGTTTGTGCAAAGCCACCAACAGCCGGCCGATGCAAATTAGCTTAGGGGCTGATTACTAGTTAGGTTAACTGCTAACCAATGACAATGGCCCCCACTCTTAGTTAATCTAATTAAATTCGAGTCTAGTTAACCTTAGACAATGACATGTGGGACCCTCTTACACTATTCATATGTTGACCAGTCAACATTTGACCGGGTCAACCCAACCCCGCTGACCCCACCTGTCATACACTATGGCTACAATAGCACTAGGTGACAAAATTATAATCTATTTTATTTTTGAATTAAATAAATTCTAAAAATGATAAAATCTTTAAAAATTAATGTAAAGTAAACCGTAGCTCGGATGGAAAAACTTTGTACATGAAAGTTGCTCAGAACGAAGAGACAAATCCAGATACGCAGCCAGTTCGTCCGCCACGCGTCCCTAGCATAGTGAACCTGCAACATTTCACCTTCGGTTCATCTGTCCGAAAACGCGAAACGCTGGGGATATTTTCCCAGATGTTTCCCCCCTTCGCCGGTATCACCTACTACCGCGTTAGGGCAAACCTAACACCGCGTATTGTCTTGTTACGCTTTGTGATGCTTTGATTGCTCTGTTATTTATTGTGTTCCCTCTCCGTTACTTCTTTCCGATAGACCACGAGACTGCCGGCGACCCCCAGTTCGACTACGGTGTTGACGACTTGTCCTTCTTGCCAGAGCAACCAGGCAAGCCCCCCCCCCCTTGATCACCAGATATCGCCTATTCTTCTCTATACTGCTTGTATTAGAGTAGTGTAGCATGTTACTGTCCGGTTACTCCTATTCTGTTGCATAGCCTGTCATTGTTGCTACAGTCATTGATACCTTACCCGCAATCCTAAATGCTTAGTATAGGATGCTAGTTTATCATCATTGGCCCTACATTCTTGTCAGTCTGCCTTGCTATACTATTGGGCCGTGATCACTCGGGAGGTGATCACGGGTATATACTATACATATATACATACTACAGATGGTGACTAAAGTCGGGTCCGCTCAAAGAGTACCCGCGAGTGATTCACGGATTGGGGGCTGAAAGGACCTTTGTCCCGACGGCCCTCTGTGTGGATCTTTGTGGCGGAGCGACAGGGCAGGTTGAGACCACCTAGGCGAGAGGTGGGCCTGGCCCTGGTCGACGTCCGTGGTTGCTTCATAATAACACGCTTAACGAGATCTTGGTATTTGATCTGAGTCTGGCCATTTGGTCTATACGCGCTAACCAACTACGTGGGAAAGATATGGGCACTCGACGTCGTGGTATCAGCCGAAGCCTTCTAGACGTCAGCGACTGAGCGGCACGTGCCGGATTGGAACGTAAGCCTGCTCTTGTATTAGGGGGCTAGTTCTGCTTTCGGCCGCCCACGCAACATTCAGGTGTGCAATGGGCGATGGGCCCAGACCCCTGCGCCATAGGAGTTAGACCGGCGTGCTGACCTCTCTGTTAGGCCTAGGTGGGGCTGCGACGTGTTGATCTTCCGAGGCCGGGCATGACCCAGGAAAGTGTGTCCGGCCAAATGGGATCAAGCGTGTTGGGTTATGTGGTGCACCCCTGCAGGGAAGTTTATCTATTCGAATAGTCGTGTCCCTCGGTAAAAGGATGACCCGGAGTTGTACCTTGACCTTATGACAACTAGAACCGGATACTTAATAAAACACACCCAGACAAGTTCCACAAATAACCCGGTGATCGCTTTTCCACAGGGCGACGAGGGGAGGATCGCCGGGTAGGATTATGCTATGCGATGCTAGTTGGAGGACTTCAATCTACTCTCTTCTACATGCTGCAAGACGGAGGCTGCCAGAAGTGTAGTCTTCGATAGGATTAGCTATCCCCCTCTTATTCTGGCATTCTGCAGTTCAGTCCACCGATATGGCCCTTTACACATATACCCATGCATATGTAGTGTAGATCCTTGCTTGCGAGTACTTTGGATGAGTACTCACGGTTGCTTTCTCCCCCCTTTTCCCCCCTTTCCTTTCTTTCTGGTTGTCACAACCAGATGTTGGAGTCCAGGAGCCAGATGCCACCATCGACGACGACTCCTACTACGCTGGAGGTGCCTACTAGTACGTGCAGGCTGCTGACGACGACCAGGAGTAGTTTAGGAGTATCCCAGGCAGGAGGCCTGTGCCTCTTTCGATCTGTATCCTAGTTTGTGCTAGCCTTCTTAAGGCAAACTTGTTTAACTTATGTCTGTACTCAGATATTGTTGCTTCCGCTAACTCGTCTATGATCGAGCACTTGTATTCGAGCCCTCGAGGCCCTGGCTTGTAATATGTTGCTTGTATGACTTATTTATGTTTTTAGAGTTGTGTTGTGATATCTTCCCATGAGTCCCTGATCTTGATCGTACACGTTTGTGTGCATGATTAGTGTACGATTGAATCGGGGGCGTCACAAGTGGTAACTTATCCAACCCAATTACTATTGATGATATCTATTCTCTTGGGAAGGATAAGGTCGGCAATGTGTTTGCCGAGTTTGTTGGTACTCAAAGTGGTGTCAAGAAAAGAACCATTTGGGTTGCCAAGCCTATTGTGACTAACCTCTTAGGACCCAACTTGGTTGGGGACCAACAAGCTGAAACTTGATCAATAGGTGTTGCTGGAGGGCATTGGAGACTTGGCTACATTATGAAGAATTAAGGGGACTTCATCATTCTTTTTGTCTCAAGCCAAGTCAATTGGATTATCAAGTTTCTATCTTATATCCAATGTGCCTCCTTGCGGTAACTTGTACTTAAATTGTTTACTTTGAAAGTTACTTGCCCCCTTGCATGTTTTGGTTTTGTTCCTTGCATGTGTTTGTATATGTTGCGCTTCCAACTTGCTTATCTTGAGGAATCAAGTATGTGTGTGTTGGTTTGCACATCATGTACGTGTGCGTCGTGCATTGAGCCTTTTGCTTCTTGTTTGTATCCTAGTTGGCTCATGTGAGAGATCAATGGAACATTCCATTTTGGGGGAGTGATGTGCTCTGTGCACCTCACAATCCTATAAATGTGTGTACATGAGGAATACCATCTAGTATTGATATTGCAAGATTATCTAGTCGCTAGGTGGTATATCTCTCATGAGAAATTCAAATTCTAAAAATTCCATTGATTATCTCATGTTGGATCCTCTTATTGCCTCTTGTTAAGTTCTTATTGGTATCACATAATGGGGGAGTAATATGCTATGTGCATATTACAAGCCTAGAAAATGTGTACATTTGAGATATTGTCTCCTAGAATTGATATTGTAAATTTTATTGTTCCTAGGTGACATGTTAGCTCTACAAGTGGCAATTTGCTTGTGTTTGTTGTGAAGATGATGTTTGATATCCTTGTTATTTACCACCGGGAATTATTTCCAAATACTTCTTGTCTTTTGACAAGTGGTAGTCACTTATGTGTGGTAGAATTTTTTTGATCATCTTTACATTGGCTTTTGTTTTTATTTGCCTTTTCTCTTGCCAAGGGTTGTGTCAACTCCCGTTGTCTTCCATAACACTTGTGGATCTTGTTAATTTCTTGTTCTTGTCTAGTGTTTTCTAGATATAGTGAAAGTGGTGATCCCACCTTGTGCATTTTGTATTCAAAAGAAAATTCTCTATAGTGCACAATTCGTGGGGGAGCTATCCTATTTTCTTTAGAACACTCTTCTTGTGATCCTTATCAAGTGTGTGTTGGTGGAAGGCAAGTCGTTTTCTTTTGGTACCTTGTGCCATCATGAAACTTTGTTGAGAGCTTGGTTTGTTTTGAACCACCCTCTCTTTGGGAGTTTGACATCTTTAATTTAGTGTGTATCAATGGATATCTCATTCCTTGATGTATCTTTAATGATATCTTCCAAGTGATGATTTCTCCACTTGGTATCCTTTTCACTTGTCATTTCTTTGTCTTTTGGTTTTGGGTTTTGAAAGTCTTGAGCATGCATGTTTACTTCATGTATTTTACTTGGCTTGCTTTCCTTCTTTAACTCAGTATATAGGGGAAACTCCACCTAGTCTCAATTTGCGATGCCTTTGACACACCCATCAAAGGCATCTCAAAGCATCCCACCTAGTCTCTTGTTGCTAGTTGCGATGCCTTTGATGGGTGTGTGTTTGGACTTCATTTATATTCAATAAGACCATATCCAGCCAAGTGCTATGCTTTCAAGCAAATATCTTATTGGTATATTTATGACTTCCTTGTGGATATCTTGTTCCTTCGTGTTGTAACTATTTCGGGTGTACATCCTTCTTTGTAGATATATATATCATCATGATTTCGTCTACATAGAACCTTATACACTTGAGAGAAATTACATCTCTAGTTGATATCCTTTCTTTCACGTCCACCTTGTCTTCCTTATGTTATTTCTTTGGTGGCTCCGTGAAAGCTTTTGCCTTGAGTGTGTGTCCTCTATCATTGCATCTTGTTGCACTCTTGTGTGGTGAAGATTATTTTCCTCTTGCTTATCTTTACGAGGCTTTTTCCATCTTAATTGGTATCCCTCGTCTTGATGAGCCTCTCTTCCTCTATCTTCACCACGGGTTGTCACAAGCATAGGTTCTCTTCTGCTTATTAGTAAGCTTGTGAACCCATTCGCCAGTTGTGTGTGGGAATGATAGGCCTTGCACTGTGTGCCTCATTCTTTCAAGACTATGTTGATGCTTAATGCTCATCCTAATTTTAGTCTTCTCAAGTGCTTCGCCATGACTCACACACATTATTTTGGCTGAGCCTATTCTTAAGTTGCCTCTTTCACATGTTGCTCAACCATGTGCTTGTTGCAAGCGCTAGGCTTTGTTTCATATATGCTCACTTGCACTGGATGTGAGTTTCTATTGATTTTGGGGGAGCTATGATCCTATTTTGTGCACTTTGTATTCAAATACAAAATTTCTTATGTGTGCACAAATCATGGGGAGCT
Source organism: Triticum aestivum (assembly GCF_018294505.1). Lineage (NCBI taxonomy): Eukaryota > Viridiplantae > Streptophyta > Magnoliopsida > Poales > Poaceae > Triticum > Triticum aestivum. Next base: position 139,177,122 of record NC_057813.1, read on the forward strand.
TCTCTAGTTTCTTTAGAACACTCCTTTGCGCTTATCATAATATCTTTATTCTTGTGGCATGTAGGATCATTGGTCTAGTTGGTTCGATTGATATCCGTTGATTGCTTGCTTCAATTGGTATCTTCAGATTGCTTGTGTCTCTCTTTGTTATGTCTTTGTGGCATATCTTTCTTTTGCAATCTTTGGGCCTTAATATAGTATGTCTTCCTCCAAGTATTTACCATTGGATATGTGTAATGCATTCCACTCTCTTTTTGAGAGATACACAATTTATGGAGGAACACTGTTTATTTTGGCCTTCTAAGCTTTTCACCCATTTTGGCAATCGATGCCAATGGGGGAGGAGTTTCAGAGAGTTTTGTGGAGAAGTCTTCTGAGTTTTCTCCTTGCTTTGGTTTTGGTTCCTAAGCTTTTGCATCTCATTCTCATGCATCATTGGTTGTTGCATTGCAAGGTGATGCATAATTCCTTGTATAAACTCTCTTGAAAGTGATTGTCATCAATTACCAAAATGGGGGAGCTTGAAAGAACATGTGGTGACCCCATGTTTGGTTTTGGCAATTGATGACAATCTTTATGGACTAATGGTTGTCTTGAGTTATATTTGAAGGATTTGTCCATAGGCTTTTCTTGAAGTCCATGTGTTGGTTTCAAGGAGTTTATGAGTTGACCAAGGTGCTATTAAGGAATTATCCAAAGATTGGTCATGTGAGTGTTGAGCTTATTGCAAGCATGTCTTGAAGAAGAAGGTTGTGTGAGCATTCATGTTTACCTTCAAGACATCATCCAAATGAAGAGAGTTGCAAAGATTCAAGGTTGATCAAGAGTAAGTCAAGAGTGAATCAAGTTGATCAACTCACAAAGCGTAGAAGATGTACCGAGAGGGATCAAGTGATCCCATGGTATGGTAAGCATTGTCCATTGCACTTTGTGTACTAACCTATTGTCTATGTGAGAGTTCTATGTGGGGTTAGGTACGTATCCATGGGCTTGCGTCAAGAGGAAGATATCATACAACCCATGGAAAGGATGACATCAAGTGGTGATCGTCATCAAGATTATTGTGTGCAAGTTCAAGTGGAGCATCATGAAGAGATCAAGTGATTGAATCTTTCCATCCATTGTGGTGTCAATGGACTTGTGAAGATGTGCCGAAGAGTGGCTCACCCATAGTGAACTATGGGGGAGCAATCATCTAGTCTTTATCGAGCCAACGCAATCGAGAAAGGTGGTCCAACTTGAGGGAGTCAAGATTGTCATCATCTAGCTCAAGTGGACCATGTGCAAGGCAAAGGTTTGCCCTTGGTAGGTTTTCTATTTTACCGGTCTCGTGGTGGTAGTTGGGAGACCGGGTTATAGGATCGTTTGCCATACTATCAAGGGGGCTCTCAAGTTGGTAGCTTGATCGTATCGTTAGTAGAGAGCTCAAACCATTGCATACTTGCATCATGTTTCTTGGTTCTTGTTTGGTTCTCTTTGTGAGTCTTATAGCTTATGGTCATCTTGATGACAAGCTTGAGTTCATCGAAAATGGAGTTCGCATGCGTCTTCTATGATGTTTTCGGTGTTGGAGGTTTTATCGTTCTTATCTGAGGAAGGGTTCTCACCATTTTCTTATGGGCCTTTTCTAATTTGCTTCTTATTGATATTTCTTTAAAGATTGTGTTATCCCTTGCCTCTAGCTTTCCAACAAACTTGGTTTCATCGAATTCAGAGTCCGTTTGCAAAAGTTGTGGCAGTTTTGGTGTTCTGAAAAGGCTGCAGCGGTACTTCCGCGAATTGGAGCGGATGTAATTTTTTACTACCGCTCCAGAGCGGTACTATCGCAGCTCCTACAGCGGTAGTACCGCTCAGGACCAAAAACTCGTCCCAAGTCCTGCGGTGGTAGGCCCGGATGTAATTTTTTAGTACCGCTCGCAAGCAGTAGTACCGCTACCCTTAGCAGTAGTACCGCTACCCCTAGCGGTAGTACCGTGAGGTCAAGTGGTACTACCGCTCCGACGGTTCTTCTGGCCTTTTTGCCTCCTCGATGTTGTGTTTCAAAGGGGTACTACCGCCCTAGCGGTAGTACCGCTCCTTGGAGCGGTAGTACCGCTCTGTGCGAGCTGTGAGCATAACGGTTGGATTTTTTCCCACCTATAAAGGGGGTGTTCTTCCCCAATGAACCTTATCCTTTGAGCTCGTGTTCTTCCCCCATTGATGACCTTCTTCGAGCTTGCTAACTCTTAATTCCTCCATGGATTCTTGCTAGTTTTTGAGGGAAAGGAGAGAGGAGATCTAGATCCACGTTTCCACCAATCACTTTCTCCTCTAAGTGAAGGGAACCCCTTGGATCTAGATCTTGGAGTTCTTCGTGTTCTTCTTTCGTTCTTCCTCTCATTTTCCTCCCTAGCATTAGTTGCTTTGGTGGGATTTGGGAGAGAAGGACTTGGACACTCCGTGTGCCTTGCCATTGCATTTGGTGCATCGGTTTGAGTTCTCCACGTGATACGTGGAAGTTACAAGTTGAGAAGCTTATTACTCTTGGGTGCTTGGTGCCCTTGAGCTTGTTCCTCTTGGGTGCTCGGGCGCCCGAGACGGTTGGTGGTGTTCGGAGCTCAATCATTGTGGTGTAAAGCTTCGGGCAAGCGTCGGGGTCTCCAATTAGGTTGTGGAGATCGCCCCGAGCAATTTGACGGGTTCCGGTGACCGCCCCCAAGGGTTGCCAAAGTGTACGGGTTCGGTGACCGCCCCCAAGGGTTGCCATTTGTACAGGTTCGGTGACCGCCCTCAAGGGTCCCTTAGTGGAATCACGACATCTTGCATTGTGCGAGGGCGTGAGGAGATTACAGTGGCCCTAGTGGCTTCTTGGGGAGCATTGTGCCTCCACACCGCTCCAAACGGAGATTAGCATCCGCAAGGGTGTGAACTTCGGGATACATCGTCGTCTCCGCGTGCCTCGGTTATCTCTTACCCGAGCCCTTTACTTATGCACTTTACTTTGTGATAGCCATATTGTTCTTTGTCATATATCTTGCTATCACATAGTTGCTTATATTGCTTAGCATAAGTTGTTGTTGCACATAGGTGAGCCTAGTTGTCATAGGTCTTGTGCTTGACAAATTAACCATTAGGTTTATTCCGCTTTGTTCAAGCCTAAACCATAATTATTTTAAAGCGGCTATTCACCCCCCCCCGCCCTCTAGGCGACATCCACGATCTTTCACCCATAAACATCCAAAATGGGTAATATAATAGCATGGAACGATCAAAAACTATAGATACGTTGGAGACATATCAGAGACATAGAAATTTGCAAAGACGTACGGATCCGAATGTGGCAGACCCGTTGACTAAACCTTTTTGTCGGGCAAAACATGATCAACACCAAAACTCCATGGGTGTTAGATTCATTACTATGTAATCTAGATTATTGACTCTAGTGCAAGTGGGAGACTATTGGAAATATGCCCTAGAGGCAATAATAAAGTGGTTATTATTATATTTCCTTAGTCATGATAAAGGCTTATTATTCATGCTATAATTGTATTGATCGGAAACTTAAATACATGTGGGAATACATAAACAAATACTAAGTCCCTAGTAGGCTCTACTAGACTAGCTTGTTGATCAAAAGATGGTTATGGTTTCCTAACCATAGACATGTGTTGTCACTCGATAACAAGATCACATCATTAGGAGAATGATGTGATGGACAAGACCCATCCGTTAGCATAGCATATGATCGTTCAAGTTTTTCTACTGCTTTCTTAATGTCAAATATATATTCCTTCGACCATGAGATCATGCAACTCTCGGATACCGGAGGAATACCTTGTGTGCTATCAAACATCACTTCGTAACTGGGTGATCATAAAGGTGCTCTACAGGTATCTCCGAAGGTGTCTGTTGAATTGGGTGATCATAAAGGTGCTCTACTGGGTGATCAACTTCGTCTTCGTCCATCTACACATGCCCGGTGCTGGCAACAACGATGCATGCCTTCGTCCACTTTAGTCTCTGGGCTTGGCAATCCCACCTTGGTGCATTGTCAACAACATATTCTTCCCGGTGCACCACTACTTTGACACCACTGTGCCCATGCTAACTCGATGCCTCCTTGCGCCTGCGGCTCCACGGCGACTTCCTCGACACTGGCTACCCTGACTCGACATCGACCACGGCATTCTTCGCATGGCTACGTCAACCACGGCTACACCACCCTACGCTCTCGGCTACTTCAACAAATGGCACAAAAGGTTATCGCCTTGCTTGAGCAACCTCGTCGGTTTTCACTCTAGCCACGACTCTGCGGTGCATCGACCATTACGGCTGTGGGGGTGTTGGGAATCGTTGCACGGAAAACAAATAAAAATCTACACACACGTAATGATCTATCCTTGGAGATGCATAGCAACAAGGGGGAGATGTGTCTACGTACCCTCGTAGACCGTAAGCAGAAGCGTTTCACAACACGGTTGAGGTAGTCAAACTTCTTCGTGCTTCAACTGATCAAGTACCGAATGCACGACACCTCCGTGTTCTGCACACATTCAGCTCGGTGACGTCTCTCGCCTTCTTGATCCAGCAAGATGTCGAGGAAGTAGATGAGTTCAACCAGCACGATGGCATGGTGACAGTGATGGTGAAGTGATCTATGTAGGGCTTCTCCTAAGCACTACGAAAATATGACCGGGGTGTAAACGGTGGAGGGGGTGCCGCACACGGCTACAGAATTGTCTGGGCTGTGCTAGGATGCTCCGCCACATATATATAGGAGGGAGGGAGAGGGGAGGCTTCCAGGAGGCGCCCCAAGTAGGCCAAATCCTACTTGGAGTCCTCCCCAAGTGCCCCCTTGCCATATTTAACTGAGGGAGAAGGAAAGAGGGGGGAGGGAAGGAAGTAGGAATCCTAATCCACACTTTCCTTTCCCTTCCTCCCTTTCCTTCCCCTCTTTAGGCCGGCCCATATGGGGGGCGCACGAGCCACTTGTGGCTGGTACGTTTCACCTCTTGGCCCATAAGGCCCATATCTTTTGCCGGGGGTGCCCGGAACCCCTTCCGGTGACCCGGTATGTACCCGGTACCCTCCGGAACACTTCCCGTGTCCGAAAACGGTCGTCCTATATATCAATCTTTACCTCCCAATCATTTTGAGTCTCCTCATCATGTCTGTGATCTCGGCCGGGACTCCGAACAACATTCGGTCACCAAATCACAAAACTCATATAATATTATATCGTCATCGAACGTTAAGCATGCGGACCCTACGGGTTCGAGAACTATGTAGACATGGCCGAGAAACCTCTCCGGCCAATAACCAATTGCGGAACATTGGTGCCCATATTGTCTCCTACATATTCTACGAAGATCTTTATCATTCAAACCGTTATGACAACATACGTAATTACCTTTGTCCATCGGTATGTTACTTGCCCGAGATCCGATCGTCGATATCTTCATAACTAGTTCAATCTCATTACCAGAAAGTCTCTTTACTGATTCTGTAATACATCACCTCGTGACTAACTCCTTAGTCATTTGCTTGCAAGCTTATGATGTGTATTACCGAGAGGGCCCAGAGATACCTCTCCGATATCAGAGTGACAAATCCTAATCTTGATCTATGCCAACTCAACAAATACCTTTGGAGATACCTGTAGAGCATCTTTATAATCACCCAGTTATGTTGTGATGTTTGATAGCACACAAGGCATTCCTTCGGTATCCGGGAGTTGCATAATCTCATATTAGAAGGAATATGTATTTGACATGAAGAAAGCAATAACAATAAAACTGAACGATCATTATGCTAAGCTAACGGATGGGTCTTGTCCATCACATCATTCTCCTAATGATGTGATCCCATTATCAAATGACAACTCATGTCCATGGTTAGGAAACATTAACAACCTTTGATCAACGAACTAGTCTAGTAGATGCTCACTAGGGACACGTTGTTTGTTTATGTGTTCACACATGTATTAAGGTCTCCGATCAATACAATTCTAGCATGAATAATAAACCTTTATCATGAATAAGGAAATATAAAATAACAACTTTATTATTGCCTCTAGGGCATATTTCCTTCAGTCTCCCATTTGCACTAGAGTCAGTAATCTAGATTACATTGTAATGAATCTAACACTCATGGAGTCTTGGTGCCAATCATGTTTTGCTCACAGAAGAGGCTCAGTCAATAGATCTACCACATTCAGATCCGTATGTATCTTGCAAATTTCAATGTCTCCATCCTTGACTTGTTCACAAATGGAGTTGAAGCGTCTCTTGATGTGTTTGGTTCTTTTGTGAAAACTGGATTTCTTCGCCAAGGCAATTGCTCTAGTGTTGTCACAAAAGATTTTCATTGGACCCGATGCACTAGGTATTACACCCAGATCGGATATGAACTCCTTCATCCAGACTCCTTCATTTGCTGCTTTTGAAGCAGCTATGTACTCCGATTCACATGTAGATCCCGCCACGGCGCTCTACTTGGAACTTCACCAACTCACGGCTCCACCATTCAATATAAATACATATCCGGTTTGCGACTTAGAGTCATCCGGATCAGTGTCAAAGCTAGCATCAACGTAACCATTTATGATGAGCTCTTTGTCACCTCCATAAACGAGAAAGATATCCTTGGTTCTTTTCAGGTACTTCAGGATGTTCTTGAGCGCTGTCCAGTGATCCACTCCTGGATTACTTTGGTACCTCTCTGGCATACTTATGGTAAGGCACACATTAGGTCTGGTACACAGCATAGCATACATGATAGAACCTATGGCTGAGGCAAGGGGATGACTTTCATTTTCTCTCTGTCTTCTGCAGTGGTCGGGCTTTGAGTCTGACTCAATTTCACACCTTGTAACACACGCAAGAACCCTTTCTTTGACTGATCCATTTTGAACTTCTTCAAAACTTTGTCAAGGTATGTGCTTTGTGAAAGTCCTATTAATTGTCTTGATCTATCTCTATACATCTTTATGCCCAATATATAAGTAGCTTCACTTAGGTCTTTCATAACCCACAAGTATAGGGGGCCGCAACAGTTTTCGAGGGTACAGTATTCAACCCAAATTTATTGATTCGACACAAGGGGATCCAAAGAATATTCTCAAGTATTAGCAGCTGAGCTGTCAATTCAACCACACCTGAAATTCTTAATATCTGCAGCAAAGTGTTTAGCAGCAAAGTAGTATGGAAGTAACATTAACGGTGGCAAAAGTAGCAGTAGCAGTTTTGTAGCAATTGTAACTGTGGCAACGGAAAAGTAACTTAGCAAAGATCAATATGTGAAAATCTCATAGGCAATGGACCAGTGATGGATAATTATGTCGGATGGCATTCATCATGTAACAGTTATTACCTAGGGTGACACAGAACTAGCTCCAATTCATCAATATAATGTAGGCATGCATTCCGAATATAGTCATACGTGCTTATGGGAAAGAACTTGCATGACATCTTTTGTCTTACCCTCCCGTGGCAGCGGGGTCCTAATGGAAACTAAGGGATATTAAGGCCTTCTTTTAATAGAAAACCAGAACAAAGCATTAGCACTTAGTGAATACGTGAACTCCTCAAACTACGGTAATCACCAGAAAGAATCCCAATTATTGTCACCTTGGGGTATGCGGATCACAACTCGTAATAGGTGTCTACAACTTGCAAGATCGGATCAAGAACACACATATATTCATGGAAACATAAAGGGTTCAGATTTGAATTTATGGCACTCGGGCCCTAGTGACAAGCATTAAGCATAGCAAAGTCATAGCAACATCAATCTCAGAACATAGTGGATACTAGGGATCAAACCCTAACAAAACTAACTCAATTACATGATAAATCTCATCCAACCCATCACGGTCCAACAAGCCTACGATAGAATTACTCACGCACGGCAGTGAGCATCATGAAATTGGTGATGGAGGATCGTTGATGATGACGACGGTGTTGATTTCCCCTCTCCGGAGCCCCGAACGGACTCCAGATATGCCCTCCGTTGAAGAACAGGAGGCGGCGGTGGCTCCGTATCGTAAAACGCGATGAATCCTTCTCTCTTATTTTTTTTCTCCCCGAATGTGAATATATGGAGTTGGAGTTGAGGTCGGCGGAGGTCCAGGGGACCCACAAGGCAGGGGGCGCGCCATAGGGGGGGTGGGTGTGCCCTCCACCCTTGTGGACAGCAGGTGGGTCCCCGTCAGTTGATTCTTCCGCCAATATTTTTTATTAATTCCAAAAATATTCTCCGTGGATTTTCAGGTCATTCCAAGAACTTTATTTCTGCACAAAAATAGCACCAAGTCAATTCTGCTGAAAACAACATCAGTCCGGGTAAGTTCCATTCAGATCATGTAAATTAGAGTCCAAAAGAAGGGGAAAAGTTTGGAAAAGTAGATACGATGGAGATGTATCAACTCCCCCCAAGCTTAACCCATTGCTTGTCCTCAAGCAATTCAGTTGATAAACTGAAAGTGATAAAGAAAAACTTTTACAAACTCTCTTTGATCTTGTTGTTGCAAATATGTATAGCCAGCATTCAGGTTCTCAGCAAAGATTATGAACTAACCATATTCACAATAACATTTAGATCTCACATTTACTCATATCAATGGCATAATCAACTAGCGAGCAATAATAATAAATCTCGGATGACAACACTTTTTCGAAACAATCATGATATGATATAACAAGATGGTATCTTGCTAGCCCTTTCTGAGACCGCAAAACATACATGCAGAGCACCCCTGAAGATCAAGGACTGACTAGACATTGCAATTCATGGTAAGAGAGATCCAGTCATAGTCATACTCAATATCAATTAATAATAATGCATACAAATGATAGTGGTGCTCACTAACTGGTGCTTTTTATAAGAGAATGATGACTCATCAATAAAAGTAAATAGATAGGCCCTTCGCAGAGGGAAGCAGGGATTTGCAGAGGTGCCAGAGCTCGAGTTTTTGAAACAGAGATGAATAATATTTTGAGCGGTATACTTTCATTATCAACATAACAACCAAGAGATCTCGGTATCTTCCATACAAGATACATTATAGGCAGTTCCCAAACAGAATGATAAAGTTTTTACTCCCCCACCACCAACAAGAACATTCCACAGCTGGTCCGAAGCAGCGGGTATCGTCCAACTAACAACAATCCTGGGGAAGTTTTGTTTGAAGTTATATTTTGATTTGATTTGAGCATGGAACTGGGCATCCCAATTAGCAGCCATTTTCTCGTGAATGACGAGCGGAGTCCACTCATCATGAGAATAACCTACCTAAAATGGAAGATATTGATATCCCCCAATCGCCACATGAGCGATTCGGGCATACAAAACAGATTATCACTTGAAGGTTTAGAGTTTGGCACATGCAAATTTACTTGGAACGACAGGTAAATACCGCATATAGGTAGGTATGGTGGACTCATATGGAACAACTTTTGGTTTATGGAACTAGATGCACAAGCAGTATTCCCGCTTAGACAAGTGAAGGCCAGAAAAAGATTGGGGAGCATACCAACTAGAGAGCGACAATAGTCATAAACATGCATTCAGATTAACCAACGTTGAGTGCAAGCATGAGTAGGATATAAATCACCATGAACATAAATATCATGGAGGCTATGTTGATTTTGTTTCAACTACATGCGTGAACATGTGCCAAGTCAAGCCACTCGAAAGGAGGATACCATCCTATAATACTACATCACAACCATTTTAAAATCATGTTGGCATGCAAGGTAAACCATTATAAACTCCTAGCTAATTAAGCATGGCATGAGTAAAAATAATCTCTAATTGTCAGTGCAAACATGTTTCATTCATAATGGGCTGAATCAGGAATGATGAACTAACCATATTTACAAAAACAAGATAGGTCGAGTTCATACCAGCTTTTCGTCATCTCAAACATTTCATCATATATCGTTATTATTTCATTTCACTTGCACGACCGAACAGTGTGAATAAAAATAATAGTGCACGAGCATTGGACTAAGCTAGAATCTGTAAACATTTATTTAAAAGGAGAAGACAAGGTAATATGGGCTCTTTGTTAAATCAACAATAATGCATATGAGAGCCACTCATCATTTTCATCATGGTCTTCTCCTCTCGACCCCTAAAGAAAAGAAAAAGAATTTCAAAGAAACACATTGACATGTTTTTGGAGTTTTTGTTTTTCTGAAGAAAGTAAAACAAGAACGAGAAAAACTATTTACATGGGAAAGCTCCCAACAAGCAAAAGAAGAACGAGAAATCTTTTGGGGTTTTATTTTAATAGTACTACTACATAAACATGGAAAGGAAACTAAACATAAGCTACAAGTAATTTATTTGGTTGGATTTTCTCAAAGTTTTTCAAACACACAAAAAGAAAGTAGGAAAAATAAAATAAACTAGCATGGATAATACAATGAAAAAGTATCAACACCGACAACTGGTATGAATGTGTGAACATGAATGTAATGTCGATGAAAAAAACATACTCCCCCAAGCTTAGGCTTTTGGACTAAGTTGGTCTATGCCCATGGATCAAAGTAGCCCTCTCTGGTGTACTGAGGAGGATCCTTGGGGTTCCACTGGTTAGCGAGCTCCTGCAGCTCCCACTGATAAATAGACTCATGATATGGACTAGGTGATGGCTCTGGCTCAGGAACTGGGGATCGCATCCGCTCCCTGTATGCATAAATGTCCGTGGGCATGATGGTATACCTGCCTGAATGAATATCGAACAAAGAAGGTGCATGCAAGGTAATAATCTAACAAGTCTTCTCACTAAATACCAGTTTATAGATGAGTGTCTTGTCCTTATCATCACTAATAAAATCATGTGCTACCATACTATTATAATCTAAGTATATAGTGGGTAGCAACTTCTCCTCTCTCTCGTCGTGCCTAATGGGTATCTCGAATTGTCTAGCAAGACGGGAAGCATAGATACCTCCAAAGATAGTACCCTTTGAACGGTTTAAACTCAACCGTCAAGCAACCATAGCGCCCAAACTAAAAGTTCTATCACGAAGTAAAGCATGGCGCAAAATAGCGAGGTCAGGGGCACAAAGGCCCCACTCTCTCCACGACCAATTAAACATCTCCCAGCAAATAATGTGTAATAGCGTAAAATAGGAAAAATGTAAACTAGCCACTCTTGCTTATGACACCTTTCTCCCTTCCCCTACGGTAACTTCATCAATAAAATCTTCCACATCTCTAGGACGTGGTTCATCGATGCTGCCGCAAACCTCAAAAAAACCATAAAGCGTCATCTCCTTATGCTCATCATATAAATAAAACTATAACATGGGTGGTGATTTCCTAGCATGAAAGTGAAAATTCTGCACGAAGGTATTAGTGAGTAGGAGGTATTGTTCACACTTATCGTGAAGGAAGTCGGTGATGCCTGCATTCCCTGCCAAATAATAGAAACCCTCATAAATTCCAGCCGCCTCCAAGAATGCATCACTTGGTCATTCACACGGCCAAACCTCTGCGGTGCGAGGAAGGTTGTACTTGGGCTTCTTCTTCTCTTCATTTTCATTTTCCTTTGAACCCCTGCTTGAAGAGCCTCTTAACAATCTCCTCATCATTTTCTTCCTTTGAAAATTTCTGAAATTTTTAGTGACTCAACATAGAAGTGAACCAAACTCAAGCAACTACTCCTACAAGTGTCTAGGGGCTATATCATGCATCAAAACTACGTTGGACCATATAAATTTGACATGCAACCTCAAGAACAAGGTCACCACAACAGCAAAAAATTAATAGATAAAGCACTAGAGCAAAAACTAATTGGACCATTGGAGGAGTCACATACCGAAGAATAATCCCCCAAAACAGTTTTGCAAATGGAGCTATGCACAAGGAGATAAAAAATGGCAGCAAGATGAGCAAGAACACGGGTTTGAGCTACGGGATGATTTTTTCTTGAAGAAGACGAAGTGGATGGGTGCTAGAATAAGTGAGGGCAGTCCACGAGGGACCCACAAGGCAGGGGGCGCGCCCAGGGGGTAGGGCACGCCCTCCACCCTTGTGGTCCATTGGTGCAGCCCCCTGGTACATTCTCAGTGCCAGAAATTCTAAAATATTCTATAAAAAAACTATACTAAATTTTCAGGGCATTTGGATAACTTTTATTTTCGGGATGTTTTTTATTACATGGATAAATTAGAAAACAAACAAATAATACTATTTTTCTTTATTTAATATAAATAACATAAAGTAAAGCATGAGATGTGCTTTCTAAATTCATCCATCTCATGCTCATCAAAAGGAATCAATTAACAAGGTTGATCAAGTCTTATTAACAAACTTCTTTCGAATAACATCAACCGGAGAATTTTCAAATAACACTAAGTTACCTCAACGGGGATATGCATGTCCCCAACAATAAGAATATCATATTTATTTTTGACAATAGGGAGCGGGAATTCAAAACCTCCAATAGTAATAGTTGAAGCTTTTCCAATAGAATTGATACTATGAACTTGAGGTTGTTTCTTCGGAAAGTGTACCATATGCTCATTACCATTAACATGAAAAGTGGCATTGTCTTTGTTGCAATAAATAACAGCCCCTGCAGTATTCAAAAAGGGTCTACAAAGGATGATTGACATACTGTCGTCCTCGGGAATATCAAGAATACCAAAGTTCATTAAGATAGTAACATTTGCAACCACAACAGGCACATCCTCACAAATACCAATGGGTATAACAGTTGATTTATCATACATTTGCAAAGAGATTTCAGTAGGTGTCAACTTATTCAAATCAAGTCTTTGATATAAAGAGAAAGGTGTAACACTAACACCGGCTCCAAGGTCACATAAAACAGTTTTAACATAGTTTATTTTAAGGGAGCCTGGTATAGTTGGTATTCCTGGATCTCCTAGTTTCTTTGGTATCCCACCCTTAAAAGTATAATTAGAAAGCATGGTGGAAATTTTAGCTTCCGGTATATTTCTTTTATTTGTAATAATATCTTTCATATACTTAGCATAAGGAGACATTTTCAAAATATCAGTCAAGCGCATATGCAAAAAGACAGGTCTAAGCATTTCACAAAAGTGCTCAAAATCCTCATCTTCCTTTTTCTTGGATGGCTTAGGAGGAAAGGGCATGGGTTTCTGAACCCATGGTTCTACTTCTTTACCATGCTTCCTAGCAATGAAGTCTCTCTTATCATAATGTTGATTCTTTGATTATGGGTTATCAAGATCAATAGCAGGCTCAATCTCCACATCATTATCATTACTAGGTTGAGCATCAACATGAACATCATCATTAACATTATCACTAGGTTCATGTTCATCACCACATTGTGTCTTAGCATCAGAAATAGAAATATCATTGGGATTCTTGGGTGTATCTATAGCAAGTTCACCAGAAGCATGCAAAGTCTTGTCAGTTTTCTTTTTCTTTTTATTATTAGGACTAGGTGCATCAATATTAATTCTCTGAGAATCTTTCTCAACTCTCTTAGGATGTCCCTCAGAATACAAATGTTCCTGGGTCATTTTACCACCTCTAGTCATAAGCTAACAACATTATCATTGTTCTTACTATTCAACTCATTGAGCAAATCATCCTATGCCTTAAGCACTTGTTCTACTTGAGTTCTAACCATGGAAGCATGCTTACTAATAATCTTAAGATCACTAATAGTTCTACTCATATAGTCACCCAAGCAGTCAAGCATATAAGCATTATGTTTCAATTGTCTACTAACATAAGCACTGACATTCTCTTGTTTAACAATAAAATTATCAAACTCATCCAAGCATTGACTTGCAGACTTATTATAAGGAATATTACCTTCATCAAATCTATAGAGAGAATTTACCTCTACTACCCGTGTCGGGTTATCAAGACCATATATCTCTTCAATAGGCGGTAAATTATTAACATCTTCAGCTTTAATACCCTTTTCTTTCATAGACTTCTTTGCCTCTTGCATATCTTCAGGAATGAGAAATAGAATACCTCTTTTCTTCGGAGTTGGCTTAGGAGTTGGTTTAGGAAGTGTCCAATCATTATCATTACTTAATATATTATTCAATAGCAATTCAGCTTGCTCAAAGTTTGTTCCCTGAAAATACAACCAGCAAAACTATCTAGGTGGTCCCTAGAAGCATCGGTTAGTCCATTATAAAAGATATCAAGTATTTCATTTTTCTTGAGGGGATGATCAGGCAAAGCATTATGTAATTGGAGAAGCCTCCCCCAAGCTTGTGGGAGATCTCTTGTTCGATTTGCACAAAGTTAAATATTTCCTGTAAGGTAGCTTGTTTCTTATGAGCAAGAAAATATTTTGCAGAGAAGTAGTAACTCATATCCTAGGGACTATGCACACATCCAGGAGCAAGAGAATTAAACCATATCTTAGCATCACCATTTAATGAGAAATGAAACAAAGTAATAATGATTTTTTTCCTCATGAACAAATAGGGGGGCTATATCATTCAATTTAGTAAGATGTGCCATAACAGTTTCAGATTCATAACCATAGAAAGGATCAAACTCAACCAAAGTAATTAACTCAAGATCGACAAAGAATTCATAATCTTTATTAGCAACAAATATAGGTGAAGTAGCAAACTTAGGATCATATTGCATTCTAGCATTCAAAGAGTTTTCTTTCCACTTGCATAATAATTTCTTAAGATCATCTCTATCCTTACAAGCAAGAAAGTCTCTAGCTACCTCTCCATCCATAATATAGCCCTCAGGCATAACAGGAAGTTCATATCTACGAGAGCTAGGTCTAACAGGTGTCTCAAAGTTTTCAGTATCAATAATTTCATCATTTTCAGAAATATCATCATCTTCAGCATAATCAATAGTTCTAACTCTAGCAAGATGTTCATCAAGTAATTCACCCAGAGGCACAATTTTATCAAGCAAAGTAGTAGCATCATAAGCATCATTCATAGCAGAACTAGCATCATCAATAACATGCAACATATCAGAATCAGTAGCTGGTGTAGGTGTTGCAAGCTTACTCAAAACGGAAGGTGGATCAAGTGCAGAGCTAGATGGTAGTTCCTTACCTCCCCTCGTAGTAGAGGGAAAAATCTTGGTTCTAGTATCTTCCAAATTCCTCATAGTGATCAACAGATATAAATCCCAAGTGACTCACATAATAGAGATATGCTCCCCAGCAACGGCACCAAAAAAAGGTCTTGATAACCCACAAGTATAGGGGATCGCAACAGTTTTCGAGGGTAGAGTATTCAACCCAAATTTATTTATTCGACACAAGGGGGGCCAAAGAATATTCTCAAGTATTAGCAGCTGAGTTGTCGATTCAACCACACCTGAAAGACTTAATATCTGCAGCAAAGTGTTTAGTAGCAAATTAGTATGGAAGTAACGGTAATGGTGGCAAAAGTAATAGTAGCAGTTTTGTGGCAATTCTAACAGTGGCAACGGAAAAGTAACTTAGCAAAGATCAATATGTGAAAAGCTCGTAGGCAATGGATCAGTGATGGATAATTATGTAGGATGGCATTCATCATACAACAGTTATAACCTAGGCTGACACAGGACTAGCTCCAATTCATCAACATAATGTAGGCGTGTATTCCGAATATAGTCATACGTGCTTATGGGAAAGAACTTATATGCTATCTTTTGTCCTACACTCCTGTGGCGGCGGGGTCCTAAGGGAAACTAAGGGATATTAAGGCCTCCTTTTAATAGAGAACCAGAACAAAGCATTAGCACTTAGTGAATACATGAACTCCTCAAACTATGATAATCACTGGAAAGAATCCCAATTATTGTCACCTTGGGTATGTGCTACGTCTTGAGCTTGCGTTGGTTTTCCTTGAAGAGGAAAGGGTGATGCAGCAATAGTAGCGTAAGTATTTCCCTCAGTTTTTGAAAACCAAGGTATCAATCCAGTAGGAGGCTCCTTAGAAGTCCCACGTACCTACACAAACAAACAAGAACTCGCAACCAACGCAATAAAGGGGTTGTCAATCCCTTCCCGGCCACTTGCAAAAGTGAGATCTGATAGAGATAGTATGATAAGATAAATATATTTTTGGTATTTTATGATATAGATTGGAAAAGTAAAGATGCAAATAAAAGTAGATTGAAAGGTTATATGATAAGAGATAGACCCAGGGGCCATAGGTTTCACTAGTGGCTTCTCTCAAGATAGCATAAGTATTACGGTGGGTGAACAAATTACTGTCGAGTAATTGATAAAAAAGCGAATAATTATGAGATTATCTAGGCATGATCATGTATATAGGCATCATGTCTGTGACAAGTAGACCGACTCCTGCCTGCATCTACTACTATTACTCCACACATCGACCGCTATCCAGCATGCATCTAGAGTATTAAGTTCATAAAGAACAGAGTAACACATTAAGAAAGATGCCATGATGTAGAGGGATAAACTCATGCAATATGATATAAACCCCATCTTTTATCCTCGATGGCAACAATACAATACGTGCCTTGTTGCCCCTGTTATCACTGGGAAAGGACACCGCAAGATTGAACCCAAAGCTAAGCACTTCTCCCATTGCAAGAAAGATCAATCTAGTAGACCAAACCAAACTGATAATTCGAAGAGACTTGCAAAGATAACTTAATCACACATAAAAGAATTCAGAGGAGATTAAAATATTTCTCATAGATAAACTTGATCATAAACCCACAATTCATCGGATCTCGACAAACACACCGCAAAAAGAGTTACATCGAATAGATCTCCAAGAAGATCAAGGAGAACTTGGTATTGAGATTCAAAGATAGAGAAGAAGCCATCTAGCTAATAAGTATGGACCCGAAGGTCTGTGGTAAACTACTCACAACTCATCGGAAGGGCCTTGGAGATGATGAAGAGGCCCTCCGTGATCGATTCCCCCTTCGGCGAAGCGCCGGCGAAGGCTCCAAGATGGGATCTCGCGGATACAAAAGGTTACGGCGGTGGAAATAGTTTTTCGTGGTCATTTATGATGTTTTAGGGATACATGGGTATATATAGGAGGAAGAAGTAGGTCGGTGGATGCTCGAGGGGCCCATGAGGGTGGGGGCGCGCCCACCTATAGGGGGCACGCCGGGCACACTAGTGGTCGCCTCGCTTGTTTCTTGACTTCCACTCCAAGTCATCTAGATCACGTTTGTTCCAAAAAGATCGCTCCCGAAGGTTTCATTCCGTTTGGACTCCGTTTGATATTCCTTTTCTTCGAAACACTGAAATAGGCAAAAAAACAGCAATCCGGTTAGTAGGTTAGTCCCAAAAATGATATAAAAGTGTAAAGTAAATCCCATAAACATCCAAAATAGGTAATATAATAGCACGGAACAATCAAAAAATATAGATATGTTGGAGATGTATCAAGCATCCTCAAGCTTAATTCCTGCTCGTCCTTGAGTAGGTAAATGATAAAAACAGAATTTTTAATGTGGAATGCTACCTAGCATAATTCTCAATGTAATTTTCTTTATTGTGGCATGAATGTTTAGATCCAAATGATTCAAAATAAAAATTCATATTGACATAATAAATAGTAATACTTCAAGCATACTAATCAAAGAAATCATGTCTTCTCAAAATAACATGGCTAAAGAAAGTTCACCCCTACAAAATCATATAGTTAGGTTATGCTTCATTTTCGTCACACAAAAATGCTCCCATCTCGCACACCCCCGATGACAAGCCAAGCAATTGTTTCATACTTAAATAATCTCAAACTTTTTCAACTTTCACGCAATACATGAGTGTGAGCCATGGATATAGCACTATGGGTGGAATATATTATGATGATGGAGGTTGTGTGGAGAAGACAAAAAAAGGAGAAAATCACATATTGACGAGGATAATCAACGGGCTATGGAGATGCCCATCAATTGATGTCAACATGAGGAGTAGGGATTGCCATGCAACGGATGCACTAGAGCTATACATATATGAAAGCTCAACAAAAGAAACTAAGTGGGTGTGCATCCAACTTGCTTGCTCACGAAGACCTAGGGCATTTGAGGAAGCCCATCGTAGGAATATACAAGCCAAGTTCTATAATGCAAAATTCCCACTAGTATAAGAAAGTGACAACATATGAGACTCTCTATATGAAGAACATGGTGCTACTTTGAAGCACAAGTGTGGAAAAGGATAGTAACATTGCCCCCTTTTTATTTTCTTTTTTTCTTTTTTTTTCTTTTTGGGCCTTTCTCTTTTTCTTTTGGCCTTTTTTTTCTTTGGCCTTTCTTTTTTTCTTTTTGGCCTTTTTTATTCATTTGGGGACAATGCTCTAATAATGATGATCATCACACTTCTTATTTATTTACAACTCATGGACTACAACTCAAAACTAGAACAAGATATGACTCTATATGGATGCCTACGGCGGTGTACCGGGATGGGCAATGAATCAAGAGTGACATGTATGAAAAATTATGCATGGTGGCTTTGCCACAAATACGATGTGTCGGTGTACTAGAATAGGGGTACCCTAGTACCCCGAACTTGTGCACGGGCAGTTGCAGCACCCTGCGGCAAAGGCTTGCCGGGTGATCGCCAAGATCCCCCCAAGGTTCCCTTGGAGCCATCCAAGAACAAAGTATTTAGGCTAAGGAGACAAGACCCCGGCAAGAGGAGCTTGCCGGGAAGGCCAACCAAGACGCTCCAATGAACTTGCCGCGACGCGCCACGCGCTCCGGCAAGGCAACAAGGCCCCGGCAAGAGGAGCTTGCCGGGAAGACAAACCAAGGTACCTCGAAGCCCGGCGAGCGACAAGCTTCCGGACCCGACAAGATAACAACAGCGGCAAGGCGCTTGCCGCGGCAGGCGGCCACTCTGCGTCCACGCTCCAGCGCATCCACCAACGTGTCACTCTGGGGGCCTCTCCGGACGTGCGTGGCGGGAGGCTGTGCAGCCAGCGGTGCGCAGTGGCATGCGAAGCTGACAAGATCGCCATCGTGGCGAACGGTGGTGCCCCTAACGGTCCTTTTCTGCACCGTCAGGGTTAGGTAGGATGCACTATACAAGCGACTGTATCAACTACCTCGCTTTTTACGTTTTTACCCTCCTCTGCGTTGCCACCTGTCGGTGACCCCTTTAGCGTATAAAAGGAGGCCCATGCGCAACGTAGAGGGGGTTCAGCTCATAGGTTTGAAGCCTCAGACAGCTTGCTTCGATCCATCCGTAGCCCAGAGAACATCACACTCTCGCTTGGGAGAGGAAGAACACCAGATAATATAATCAGACAAGCAGCAGTAGGAGTGTTATCTCTCCGGAGAGCTCCGAAGCTGGGTAAACTGCTCGTGTGCCTCACCTCGATCTGCTCTTCGTGCGATCTCCGCCCCCTGCCGAACCGAAAGGGGCCCGGTCCGCCGGCCCCATAGGTGTTCGAGGATCAGTTTCCCCCGACATCTTTGGCGCGCCAGGTAGGGGGAGTCGAGATTGTGTGAACCTGATCCGGTGTTCACACGAGCTAGATCTTCATTCCCTTCATCAACATGCCACCGAAGAAGAGGACTTCGGCAGCAGCCGCTCCGTCCACGTCATTTCTGCCACCGTTGGAGCAAACGGGTGGTGGAGTGGACGCCGGCAGAAGAACAGCCGTCGATGAGGGTGCTCACAGTGCTGCCAAGTCCAAGGACAAGGCTGCACAAACCTCGGCGACTGTACATGTTCCGCGCCACTCTCAGGAGGCGCAAGATCAGTAGCACCATGGTGCTCGCAGCACCATGCGCATGATAGACCAAGGCCAAGCTGGTGGATCTCGGGGCGCTCAAGACCAGCATGCACGCCAGCATGCTGGCGCGAGCGGGGCATGGTCGCCTGGACGGGATACTGCTCCTTCTAACATAGTTAGAAGTTCGAGCACGTCCCGCTCCTCGCGCCGCCCGCCACTGCCACCCACCACTCCAGCAGAAGCTTTGGCGCGAGCTCAACTTCTCTTAGATTACCCTCCAACGTCGGACAAGATCGATGAATGGAGGGCCACCATTCAGAGTCTCATCGGCTACGCCAACGGCGACACTCCATGGCGGCCGAGCGTGTCGCCACCACCGCAGGACCGCCGGACGCGAGCCGGTGGCGACGAAACGGGCGGAGGTGCAACTACCATGCAATCACCGCCCCGAAGGCCAAGATCGCTGACTCGTCGGATCCACCTCGACAACGACTCCACTGCATCATCGGATCCACGAGCTCATCGTGATCAGCGCCAAGTTCTTCATGATCGACAACAAGAAGACGCTCGAACCCGCATCGAGCGCCGAAGAGAAGCGCGACGTCAATCCGACAAGCGCGCTGGGCCCTCTGTTGACATGCATGTGCCAGAGGAACCAGGCGATCTGCCGTACGCGTTAGGTTGTCCTGCGTTCACTCGTGAGCTGCGGCAAGTCCAGTGGCCCAGTACAAAGAACTTCAAGCCAGACGTACCGGAGAAGTACGACGGCAAGACGCATCCATCAGAGTTCCTCAGCATCTACACCATTGCGGTGCAAGCTGTCGGGGGACGAGATGACAAGATCCTTGCCAACTACTTCCCGCTGGTACTCAAGCCCAATGTTAGATCCTGGCTCATGCACTTGCCGGACAACTCCATATCCTCTTGGGCTGATCTGTGCCATCAGTTTGTCGGCGCCTTTACCGGCGGACACAAGCCTCATGGCCAGGAGAGTGATCTTCATTTGCTCACCCAGAAGGAAGGAGAGCCCCTGCGCAAGTACATTCAGAGATTCAGTAGCATGCAGCACAACATCCCAGACGTCCACCCTGCCGCGGTGAGCAGCGCGTTCCATCAGAACGTGCGGAACCGCAGGATGCGGGAGGAAGTGGCGATGTGCAAGATCAGAGACGTCAGTGAGTTATATGCACTGGCCGACAAGTGCGCGCGTGCTGAGGAAGGGAGGAGACTCCCCGGAGAAAATATAGGAGCGGGAGGATCTGACAGCGAAGATGCCGCCCCGACGAGGAAAACCCGGCGGCGGAACAACAGAAGGAGGAAAGGCAAAGAAGTGCTAGTTGTTGAGCAGTCCGGCAATGGTGGCGGCGCCAAGGAAGCCAAAGCTAGTGACTCCGGCAAGGAGGTTGCCGCGGAGGTGGCGGTCGCCGACAAGCAGGATGGCACCAACAAGCAGTATTGCAAGATTCACCGCACCAAGGGCCATGATCTTCAGAACTGCAAGAGGGTCGAGCATCTTGTTGAGCAACAGAAAGCTGAATACGAGCGGCGCGACAAGGAGAAAGCCCAGGAAGAAGCTGGTGGATCCGGCAAGAAACGTCCCGGCCGAGGAGGACGCCGCGGCAAGGCCAAGCAGCGGCAAGGAGACAGACCTCCTCGCGGCCGCGACAAAGAAGAAGATGACGGCGACGATGAAGATATGGATGATGAGGAGACTGATGAGCAGGAGTTCCAGAAAGCTACAGAGGTCCTGTGCGTTGACGGTGGTGCTTCTCTGCATGCCTCGCACCGCCAGCTCAAGCAGTGGATGCGGGAAGTTAATGCAGCAGAACCGCCCGTCGAGTCACGCAAGCCTCTGAAATGGTCCAGCACGCCTATCATCTTTGATATTGAGGACCACCCGGATCGCATAACTGCGGTCGGGTGCTTGCCGATGTTGGTTTCACCAACAATCCGCAACCTCAAGGTCACTAAGATGCTAGTTGACGGCGGGGCCGGCTTGAACTTGATCTCCTCCATGGTGCTCCAGAAGCTCCAGATCCCCGACAGCGAGCTCGAAGAGACCGGCACATTTCAAGGAATCAACCCGGGAAGGAGCAAGCCAAAGGGAAAGATCACATTGCCGGTAACATTTGGCAGTGAGCTGAACTTCAGGACTGAGAGGGTCATGTTTGACGTTGCCGATTTTCCATTACCTTACAATGGAATCCTTGGCCGTCCAGCACTCGCCAAGTTCATGGCAGCCTCTCACTATGCGTACAACGTACTGAAAATGCCAGGCCCAATAAGTGTCATCTCTGTCCCTAGAGACAAGAAGGATGCCCTTATCTGTGCCGACAAGATCTACCGGGAAGCAGCAGCCGCAGCAGAACGAAGGACACTTGCCGCTGAAGCTCCCGGGGAGAAGAAGAAGAACAAGTCTGGCAAGAGCTCTGATGCCCACTCCAGCAAGCGCACCTCTTCGGAGTGCTGCGCTACCGTCGAGGATGCACCATCGAGCTCCACCGGCAAGTGCAAGAAGGCGATGGCAGCTCCACCTGCGACTAAGAAGGTGTCCGCTAAGGAGGATGGCACTGGTGGTACCTTCACCATCAGCGCCACTCTTGACCCCAAATAGGAAAGCGCGCTCGTTGCTTTCCTGCGGGCGAATGTCGACGTGTTTGCGTGGCAACCGTCTGATATCCCCGGTGTTCCCAGGAAAGTGATCGAGCACCACCTTGCCGTCTGTCCTCATGCGCGGCCCGTCAAGCAGAGAGTCAGGAAGCAGGCAGTAGAGTGCCAAGAATTCATCGCAGAAGAAATCAAGAAGTTGGAAGCAGCAGGCCTTGTTAGAGGAGTACTCCATCCCACGTGGTCGGCCAATCCTGTTGTTGTGCGCAAGGCTAACGGGAAATGGAGACTTTGCATTGACTTCACTGATGTTAATAAAGCTTGTCCCAAAGACCCATTTCCCTTGCCGCGTATTGACCAGATTGTTGACTCCACAGCAGGATGTGATTTGCTTTCATTTCTTGATGCATACTCAGGATACCATCAAATCTTCATGGCAGAAGAAGATGAAGAGAAAACAGCATTTATCACCCCGTGTGGCACGTACTGTTTCGTACGGATGCCTTTCGGTTTGAAGAATGCTGGTTCAACATTCGCAAGAGTAGTTCACCATGCTTTTGAGCCACAAATACATAGAAATGTGGAAGCTTACATGGATGACATAGTGGTCAAGAGCAAGGACAAAGCGACCTTGATTCAAGATTTAGATGAGACAATTGCAAACCTGCGCAAGATCAACCTCAAGCTTAACCCCGAGAAGTGCGTGTTTGGAGTCCCTTCCGGCAAGCTTCTCGGGTTCTTCGTGTCTCAGCGGGGAATTGAAGCCAATCCCGACAAGATCAAAGCCATCGAGCAGATCGAAGCACCAAAGCGTGTCAAGGATGTACGAAGGCTTGCCGGCTGCGTGGCTGCTCTCAGCAGGTTTATCTCTAGATCTGCTGAGCGCGCCCTGCCATTTTTCAAAATTTTGAAAAAGGCAGGTCCAATGAAATGGACTCCGGAAGCGGAGGCTGCGCTGCAGGATTTGAAGAGATACCTGTCCTCCACTCCAACGCTTGTCGCACCTAAACCGCAAGAGAAGTTGCTGCTGTATATAGCGGCAACCAATCAAGTGGTTAGTGCTGCGTGAGTGGCAGAGAGGGAGGCGGATGATGAGCCAGAAACCACGGCAGATCCATCCAGCGACAAGCAAGGGGCTTCGCCGACAAGCTCTGGTCCCGACAAACGTGGGTTTGCGCAGGAACAAGATGAGATGCCAAGGAGAATGGTGCAGCGCCCAGTCTACTTTGTCAGTTCTCTTCTGCAGGGAGCTAGATCAAGGTACTCTGGTGTGCAGAAGTTGCTTTTCGGCCTCCTCATGGCCTCGAGAAAGTTGCGCCATTACTTCCAAGAACATGAGACCACAGTCGTCACTCGCTTTCCGCTGAAGAGGATACTGCAAAATCCAGAAGCAACAGGCAGGATTGTCGAGTGGGCGCTGGAATTGTCAAGCTTTGGTCTCAAGTTTGAGAGCACCTCAACTATCCAAAGCAGAGCATTGGTAGAGTTCATAGCAGAGTGGACGCCAACCCCAGATGAAGAAATTCCAGAAACGAGCATCCCCGTCAAAGAAGCAAGCAAAGAGTGGCTGATGTACTTCGATGGAGCCTTCTCGCTGCAAGGCGCCGGTGCAGGTGTGCTGCTTGTCGCACCCACCGGAGAGCACCTCAAGTACATAGTCCAGATGCACTTTCCCAAGGAGCAAGCAACCAACAATACTGCAGAGTATGAAGGATTGCTTGCCGGTCTTAGAATTGCAGCAGACCTTGGGATCAAGAAGCTCATTGTCAGGGTGACTCACAGCTTGTCATCCGACAAGTGAACAAGAACTACCAGAGTCCGTTGATGGAAGCGTATGTCGATGAAGTAAGGAAGCTAGAGGAGCACTTTGACGGCCTACAAATGGAGCATATCCCAAGAGCTCAGAATGATATTGCTGATGGCCTGTTAAAGTGCGCCGCACTAAAGTTACCTGTGGAACCAGGGATCTTTGTGCTTAAGTTGACTCAACCATCCGTAACACCATCAACTGGACAAAGCAAAAAGAGGAAGTTGGTTTCTGGTGACTACTTTCCGGCAGAGCTCCCCGAAGCCACCGCCAAGAAAGTCCCTAAGATCAACACCACAGATGCTGAGGGGAAGTCTGCTCCGGCAAGCCTTATGGTTTGTTCCGTTGAAGCAGACACTCCCGACAAGTTTTGCTCTGGCAAGCTTGCCGGGGAACATCAAGCTCCGGCAGGGCCGCAAGTCCTTGCCGTAGAAGCAGATGTTCCCGCAGCAGCAGATGTGCCTTTAGTCCTTGTTGTCGAGCCACAAGCTCCAGCATGGGCACAGCACATTGTCCATTTCCTTCAGACAGGAGAACTTCCCGAAGAGCAAGAAGAAGCGGAAAGAGTAGCCCGGCAGTCAAGTATGTACCAGTTTGTCGATGGCATACTGTACAAAAGAAGACTCAACGGTGTGAAATTGAAGTGTATTCGCCGGGAGGATGGACAAAAGTTGTTGGCAGAGATACATGGAGGCATATGTGGCCACCACATAGGCGCAAGAGCACTTGACGGCAAAGCTTTCCGGCAAGGTTTCTTTTGGCCGACAGCCCTCCAGGATGCAACTGCACAAGTAACCAAGTGTGAAGCGTGCCAGTTCCACTCCAAACAGATACACCAGCCAGCTCAAGCTCTCCAGACGATCCCTTTATCCTGGCCATTTTCGGTCTGGGGGCTCGATATCCTCGGCCCCTTCTCCCGAGCTGTCGGGGGCTTTGAGTACTTGTACGTCGCAATCGACAAGTTCACAAAGTGGCCGGAAGTGCAGCCAGTGAGGAAGGTGACAGCACAGTCAGCAGTCAAGTTCTTCAGGTCGATTGTTTGCCGTTTCGGGATCCCTAACAGGATCATCACCGACAACGGCACGCAATTCACGAGCCGCACCTTCATGCAGTACGTCCAAGACCTTGGCGCCAAGGTCTGCTTCGCTTTTGTTGCTCATCCGAGAAGTAATGGTCAAGCAGAGAGGGCAAATGCTGAAGTGCTACGCGGGCTCAAGACCAGAACTTTCGACAGGCTGCACAGGTGCGGAAGGAACTGGATCGAGGAGCTGCCGGTGGTTCTTTGGTCGATCAGAACGACGCCAAATCGAGCCACTGGCCAGACACCTTTCGCTCTAGTCTATGGAGCAGAGGCAGTTCTCCCCACGGAACTCGTATACGGATCACCTCGAGTGCTCGCTTATGATGAGCTTGAGCAAGAACAGCTGCGGCAAGACGACGCGCTGCTCCTTGAGGAAGATCGTCTTCAGGCTGCTGTACGAGCTGCTCGATACCAGCAAGCTTTGTGCCGCTGTCATAGCCGCAAAGTTAAAGCCAGAAGCTTCGAGGAAGGCGACCTTGTTCTTCGGCGCGTTCAGTCCGCCAAGAATTCCAACAAGTTGACGCCGAAGTGGGAAGGCCCTTATCGGGTGAGACGAGTCACAAGGCCTGGCGCTGTCCGCCTTGAGACCGAAGATGGCATTCCAGTGAGCAGCTCCTGGAACATAGAACATCTTCGTAAGTTTTTCCCATAAGGCGCGGTTGCCGGAACCCGTTCCGGCAACCACCTTTTGTACAAGTCTTGCCGCTGTTGCATGTAATCCTTTGTACAAAGCCGGGCGCAGATCCCGTGCATAAGTAAAAACCCATGTGCTCCGCACAGCTTGTCCATTTCATGCGATTAGTTCCTTTCTTGCATGTGGTTATCTGACACTTTGTGCAGCACTTACATCCGGTAAGCAGTAACGAGCCGAAGTGCTCCATATTATTATTTTCTCTTCTTTGTTTTTCTTTTAAGGAAAAGAAGGTTCTCTCGCACACAAGTTTGCCGGGGGGAAGGAGAAGATTGTGATGTGGGCCAGGCGTCGTTCAAGCAAAGACTTGCCTTTCCGGGAAGCAAATAACAGAAAAGCTAAGTTGCCAAAGTTTGAGCAATCACTTTTTTTTTAGATTTTTGAGGTATCTTCCTCGAACGACTCTGCTTTGTATGGAAAACCTGTGCGCGGAGGAACCAACTCGTGGCTAGTTGCGCCCTTACTTTGTTTCGAGTCCGCTCAACAGCTTAAGCGTGCTGCATCTAGTCACGACAAGGTTTCTTGTCGGAAGCAGCGCCGCCAGCAGGCTGCTGAAGTTCCACACTCAGCGCTCGCGGCTCAGGCGCCTGCACCGACAAGTTCCCTAGAAGCGTAGAGTGAAAACATACAAAGGAAGGAATCTAGTAGAGGAAATAACATTGCAATTAATAGACAGAAATAAAGTTATATTACAAAGATAACTTGTCGCAGCTCTAATAGACTGTTTTCATGACATGACTATCAGCGACAAGGGAAAAGAAGAAATGGGCGGCCTAATCTACGCGCCCGCCCTCGACTCGCTTGATCTCGCTCACCTTGTCCACAATGGGTGCGACAAGGGCCTTGAGAGCGTCCAGATCGGCGTCAGGCGGCAAGGATCGGAGGACGTTGGTGAAGCTGAGGCCTGGGTTGCGGAAGGCCACCTTCATCAGCACCTTCTGGAGCACCCCAGCGCAGATTTTGCGCGACTCGTCGGCCAGCTACTTCGGGATCCTCTCCCGGAGCCGCTGGAGTGCCGTCGCCACACCCTTGAAGAATAGACCGAGCTTGGCACTGGGTTGAAGGCTCTCGTCGGAAGGATACCCAAAGTCCTCCATCCCCAGCTGCGCCAGCTCCTCGTTGATGACGGCGGCGGTGTTCACCAGACCCTCGGTCCAGTGCTCCACTGTGTCTCTGAAGGAGTTTTGGGTGACTGCAATGCTCTCCAGCAGCGCCGCATCAGCCTTGACCTTCTCCGCCAAGGTCTTCTCCCGCTCCTTGGCGGCCTCCAGCGTCTGCGTCAGCGTGGCTAGCTTCAGCTCCAGGTCTGCCTTGGAATCCCTGGCGGCGCTGAGCTCCTTGCCCCTCTCAGCGAGAAGGCCTTGCAGCTCACCATGGGCGGCAGCATCCTTCTCGCACTCACGCTTGAGAGCGGCAATCTCCTCGCCACTCTTCCCAATTTCGGCCTCCAGCCGCGCCACCTTCTCCTCTAGTTCCCTCTTGGCGGCCTCTACAGTTGCCGCGGCATCCTTTGCCTCCTTGAGCGCCCCGCCAAGTGCTCGCTCGCGCTTGGCGAGCTCTTCCTCATAGCTGTCGAGGTGGGCCTTCCGCTGCACTAGCTCGCCTTCCCGCGCGGACTGCTTCTCGGCAGCAAGCCTTTGTTCCTCCTCAGCTTCGGCCTTCTCGAGAAGAAAGGCCGCGCGCTCCTCGTCTACTCGCTCCCGCTCCTGCGCCAGGGACCGGAGAGCTTCTCGATTTTGGCTCCGGAGCTCTTCCGCACGCTTCTCCATGTCAACTCCCGCCTTCGCGACAAGCGCTTCCCGGGAAGCTAGCTTGGCTTGCCGGGTGCGGTAGAGTGACAGCAGCTTCCGCAGTAGCTGCTCCTCCTCAGGCTCGCCACTACTGCTGCCGGGCGCGTCAACCAATGACAGCCAGCAGAGGCGAGCACCTCCCCGTCAAAAGTCTCCCCCTCGACTGGCGCCCTGGAGCTCGACGCCCAGGGTAGCTTGATGAAGATGTTGTCACCGGCCTGCAAGTAGGCGCCGAGCTGGGGCTCCTCGGAGCCCGGCTCCGCGGAAGCGGCAGAGGGTTCGGTGGTCGGTGCAGCGCCCGGCGCTCCTGCGGCCTCAGGGTCGTCAGTGCGATCGCCCGATCCCTCGCCGGCTTCCGCAGCAGCAGCCCCGGCGGCCTCCTCGCCGGCGGTCGCGTCAGCACCGGCACTTTCCTCGCCGGGGCCCTCAGTCTCCATTGGCTCAGCCGAAGATGGATCTGAAGAACGAAGAGGGGAGAAAAATCAATCAAGAATCCAAGAAAGGAAAAACAAAAGCAGCAGAACCCAAGGGAAAGTTTCTGGGCAAATGGATTACCTGCGCCAAGATCTTCAGTTGCGGCCGCGGTTGCCACAGGATCAGCAGTGTCGTCCCTTGCCGGAGAGTCCTCCCTTGCCGGAGAGCACTCCCTTGCCGGGGACTCCTCCCTTGGCGGCACAGTCGAAGCAGGTGGCACTTCGGGACCGGCCTCTGGGCGCTCTTGATGAGGCTGCTCTGCTCCTGCACAAGTCAACAAGCAAGATATCAACAAAGGAAAAAGCACTCAAGCGCGCCCGACAGCAGAAGGCTAAACTATAACTTACGCTGGGGGCTGCGCTGGGGGCTGCTCCGAGGGGTGATTGCCGGGTCCGTCAAGGTGGTCTCGGACCCACCTCCTGCCGACGTGATGGGGTCATCCTCGATGACGATCACCGCGGCCTTGGCCCTCTTCGCCGCTCTCTGGGCCAGTGTTCTGAAAAGAAAGAAGTCCAGATTGGAGCGAGTCAGATACAAGATATAAACAGCAAGATTGAAGGATTATAAGGGCACCAAGGAAACTCACTCTTCTTCCTCCTCATCGGAGCTGAGCGCGGAAAGATCGAAGTCCGGCCCTCCTCCGGTGCGGCGAGGTGGAGGAGTAGGATCCCTTGCCCGCTTGGCGGGGGCGGCGGCGGTGGCCCGGGAAGGTCCCGCTCCAGTTGTCGCTGTTGCGTGAGGCGCTCCCGCAGCAACATTACTTGCCGCGGTAGAGCGCGTCACGCGGCTCGGTGGCTGTGGAGCCGGCTGCCGCCCTGCTGCGTCCCCGGCCCTGCGAAGGCGCCTCCTTGGCGGGGCCGGGGGCTCCGCCTGCGGCAAGCTCTCTGAAGGTTCAGCCTCCTCCTCGCCGGCCTCGCTCGACTCGGCTTCAGAACCGGCAGGCTCCTCCTCGCCCATGAACTCCGCGCGTTCGGCAAGGTTTGCCGCCTCTGCAGCCTCTGCCTCCTCCACAGTGAACCCAAACACACCTGCAGCAGCTGCGGCCGCAGCCTCTTCTGCCCTGGTAGCGATAAGCTGCAGCTCCTCGTCGGTGGTGTCACGAGTGAGGCTCTTCTGCTCATCAGCGCGGACCGGCAACTCCTCCAAGGTGTCAAAGAATGCTCGCACAACGTCGTCCGCAGGCTCTTGCCAAGTGGGGACGATGCCGTGTGAATCGCACAACGGCATCATGGCGCGGATCCGGTCAAGTGAAGAGTTATTGCACAAAGGAACTACGCCCCTCGGCAGTGTGAATGGGTGTTGGGGGTCGCGTTTGAATAACTCCAAGAGCATTGCATCCAACTCCAAGACAGTGAAGTTGTAGTTCAGGCCCGGCCGCAGCCTCATGATGTCCGCGGAATTCTTAAATTCCTAGGCGGGCCTCCTCCTCTCCTGTAGAGGGGCAATGCGGCGGCGAAGGAAATCTGCCCCGACAGCACCTACGGTGAGCCCGGCAAGCCTGAGGCGAAGAATCCTAGTGATGGCGATCTTCAGCCTCTCGTCTTCCGGGGCCATGTTGCTCCAGTCATTGCCGCTCACTATTGGAGTTTGGCGCACGACGGTGAAGGGCTGCGGATCCTCCTCGACGATCCAACACCACTCCGCTCTCCACTCCTCCCACTTGCTACGAAGCTCACCCTCCAAGTACGCCTCTTTCTTGCCGACTCTCGAGACCCAGGCAATCCCTCCGGCAAGCGGCTCTCCTCTCTCTACCCGAGGTATGAAGAAGTGGCGGAAAAGGGCTACACTAGGGTGGACTCCGACAAAGTTTTCGCACAAGTGTGCGAAAACTGCCATGGTCAAGACAACATTGGGGGTGAAGTCAAGGAGGCGGAAGCCATACGTGTTCATAATGTCACAAAAGAATTCCGAGAAGGGCGGGCAGAGCCCGCAGTAGAAGAATAGCGGGAAGAACGGGTACCCATTTGGAGCCGACTCCGAGGCAGCAGCCGGGAGTACCCTCGTGCGCGGATGCGCACGCGTCTCCGTCGCCCAAAAGAGGTAGAAGTACTCCCTCAGCTCCTGCACTCCGAGCTGGGGGGTGAAGATCGCCCGCTCCTTCCGCAGTGCCGCGAGCCGCTGCGCCTCGGCCGACTTCACGCCCTTTCCCTTGTCGCCTTTCGGGGCCATGACGGAGGTGGTGGAGAAGGTCGAAGGCGTGGTGATGCTGGTGGCAATGGGGGGGGGGGCGGAGCGCTGCTCTCTCGGCTTCGAGAAGAAGAGGGGAGCGGCGGAGTTTGTGAAGAAGGAGTAGCAGCGAGGGGGAACGAACTGCCCCTATTTCCTCTGCTTATAAAGAGGGACGGGGTGGAAGTTTCGGCCTTCCGCTTAAACAACCACCCACGATCTCTCCCACGATGCCGCAATCAACGCGTGCTGTTATGGGAGAGTGCGGTGAATACGGAACAGGATTTGGCGTGGCCTAGCCCGCGTGTGCCCGTGCCCTGTCTTGGGCCTGGCCCAACAGCGCTCGGCACCGTGTCTGGCCCAGGCCCGGGGGCTCCTGTCGGTGTACTAGAATAGGGGTACCCTAGTACCCCGAACTTGTGCACGGGCAGTTGCAGCACCCCGCGGCAAAGGCTTGCCGGGTGATCGCCAAGATCCCCCCAAGGTTCCCTTGGAGCCATCCAAGAACAAAGTATTTAGGCTAAGGAGACAAGACCCCGGCAACAGGAGCTTGCCGGGAAGGCCAACCAAGACGCTCCAATGAACTTGTCGCGACGCGCCACGCGCTCCGGCAAGGCAACAAGGCCCCGGCAAGAGGAGCTTGCCGGGAAGACAAACCAAGGTACCTCGAAGCCCGGCGAGCGACAAGCTTCCGAACCCGACAAGATAACAACAGCGGCAAGGCGCTTGCCGCGGCAGGCGGCCACTCTGCGTCCACGCTCCAGCGCATCCACCAACATGTCGCTCTGGGGGCCTCTCCGGACGTGCGTGGCGGGAGGCTGTGCAGCCAGTGGTGCGCAGTGGCATGCGAAGCTGACAAGATCGCCATTGTGGTGAACGGTGGTGCCCCTAACGGTCCTTTTCTGCACTGTTCGGGCGACTCAGACGGGCATTTAATGCCCTTGTCCCCTGCCGTCAGGGTTAGGTAGGATGCACTGTACAAGCGACTGTATCAACTACCTCGCTTTTTACGTTTTTACCCTCCTCTGCGTTGCCACCTGTCGGTGACCCCTTTAGCGTATAAAAGGAGGCCCATGCGCAACGTAGAGGGGGTTCGGCTCATAGGTTCGAAGCCTCAGACAGCTTGCTTCGATCCATCCGTAGCCCAGAGAACATCACACTCTCGCTTGGGAGAGGAAGAACACCAGATAATACAATCAGACAAGCAGCAGTAGGAGTGTTATCTCTTCGGAGAGCTCCGAAGCTGGGTAAACTGCTCGTGTGCCTCACCTCGATCTGCTCCTCATGTGATCTCCGCCCCCCGCCGAACCGAAAGGGGCCCGGTCCGCCGGCCCCATAGGTGTTCGAGGATCAGTTTCCCCCGACACGATGTCAACTACATGATCATGCAAGGCAATATGACAATGATGATGTGTGTCATGATGATGAACGGAACGGTGGAAAGTTGCATGGCAATATATCTCGGAATGGCTATGGAAATGCCATAATAGGTAGGTATGGTGGCTGTTTTGAGGAAGATATAAGGAGGTTTATGTGTGATAGAGCGTATCGTATCACGGGGTTTGGATGCACCTGCGAAGTTTGCACCAACTCTCAAGATGAGAAAGGGCAATGCACGGTACCGAAGAGGCTAGCAATGATGGAAGGGTGAGAGTGCGTATAATCCATGGACTCAACATTAGTCAAAAGAACTCATATACTTATTGCAAAAATCTACAAGTCATCAAAAACCAAGCACTACGTGCATGCTCCTCGGGGCATAGATTGGTAGGAAAAGACCATCGCTCGTCCCTGACCGCCACTCATAAGGATGCACAATCTAAGAACACAAAATGTTTCAAATTTGTTACACAACTTTTACCATACGTGCATGCTACGGGACTTGACAACTTCAACACAAGCATTCTTTAAATTCATAATCACCCAACTAGCATGACTCTAATATCACCACTTCCATATCTCAAAACAATTATCAAGTATCAAATTGATCATAGCATCCAATTCACTTCCTATGATAGTTTTTATTATACCCAACTTGGATGCCCATCATTCTAGGACCAATTTTATAACCATAGCAAATACCATGTTGTTCTAAGAGACTCCCAAAATAATATAAGTGAAGCATGAGAGATTCGATCGTCGGTATCTTCATACCTAGTTCAATCTCGTTACCGGCAAGTCCCTTTACTCGTTCCGTAATACATCACCTCGTGACTAACTCCTTAGTCGTTTGCTTTCAAGCTTATGTTGTGTATTACCGAGAGGGCCCAGAGATACCTCTCCGATACTCAGAGTGACAAATCCTAATCTTGATCTATGCCAACTCAACAAACACCTTTGAAGATACTTGTAGATCATCTTTATAATCACCCAGTTATGTTGGGACGTTTGATTGCACACAAGGCATTCCTCCCTATCCGGGAGTTGATAATCTCATAGTCGAAGGAATATGTATTTGACATGAAGAAAGCAATAGCAATAAAAATGAACGATCGTTATGCTAAGCTAGCGGATGGGTCTTGTCCATCACATCATTCTCCTAATGATGTGATCCCGTTATCAAATGACAACTCATGTCCGTCGTTAGGAAACCTTAACCATCTTTGATCAACGAGCTAGTCTAGTAGAGGCTCACTAGGGACACATTGTTTGTTTATGTATTCACATATGTATTAAGGTTTCCGATCAATACAATTCTAGCATGAATAATAAACCTTTATCATGAATAAGGAAATATAAAATAAAAACTTTATTATTGCCTCTAGGGCATATTTCCTTCAGGGGTGTGTCTGTCGGCTTGCCTTCGGATTCTTCTCCAGTCTCACCCGCCGGTGTCACTACCGTTGTGACTACGGGGGGGGGGGGGTATGTTGAGTATATTGATTATTAGGAAAGACGAGACAGACTAGGATTTGTTCTGGCTTGTCTTGTACTCCAAGTTGGTCATTGTACTCCTATATATATATGCCCATGAGGCAAGCAATACAATAATCAATTCCACCAAATCCCTCCCTCCCTTCTAACAGTGTCATGTCGTTTCTCCTAAACCCAATCATTCTCAATCGCCAAGCACCGAGGATGTTATAAGAGCATCTACACTCGGGCTCCTCAAACGCCCCTTATATATCCGGGTGGATGGCTCGGACAGTGACTGATCACAAAATTGTGACCCAGATGGGCTCCTCAAACCTGCCCTATATGTTCATGTTGGTCGGCACCCCCATATCTAGGGTGAATATGAGGAGGCTCAGGCGCGTCTGCCATGTCGGACCAGACAGACGTTCCACAAAATTGACCAAGTCCACCGAATCCACCACCCTCCTTGCGCGTTCGTCCACAATTTCATGCGTCCGAGTCGGTGTGGTCCTCCACCCTCGCTCCCCCATCCGCACCAGCATCCCCACTCGATGCCCTAGCTATCATCGCTGGGTACCCCTGTCCCTCACAGCTACCATTGATGTTGCATCAGCGTCGCCTGTGGGGCTCCCATTTGTGGTGACGAGCTGCAAGGCGGAGAACATCGTCCGGAGAGAGCGGCGTAGGAAGCGGCAGCAAAGGAATTTTCGGCCAAGGATGTTGTGGACGTCAAGGAGACGTGTCTCCTCCGCTATGCCCGGTCCCCCACCCCGTCCATCCAACCCCTGACAACGAATCTGTCGCACGCTCCACCCCCGACCAACAATGATCCGACTGTCGGTTGGGTGATTCTGGACACATTTAGGGAAATGCAAGCACTGGACGACGAGGTGTGCAACTTGCCACAAGTCCAACGGGTGCGTACAAGCATGGGTAGCGCTGATGTCCGGTTTGCCCAGATCGTGTTCGACGTAATGTCCCAGCAGGAGACAATACAATTTTTTCTCCATTTTGTATCGCTTCGTTCATTATTCGCTATGACATTGGATCAATTAGTTGCATATGCCATTGAATCAATTAGTTACATATTCCATTTTTTGGAATCATGATCATTGTAGGAGAATTAGGACATGATCAATGAGGGTCAAGAGTCTATGAACGCTATGGAATATGACTTGGGGGATGCAAATTATCCTACATTTGATGTTGAGGAACATCACACACTAAAAATAAGAAACGACAAAGATAACCAAGGCAAGATGGCCGACATTCACAACATTTGAGGATATTTTGTTGGTTAAATATTGGTTCGCCACAAGCATGGACCCTATATGTGGCACGGAGAAAAGGTAAAAAAGTATTGGGTGAAGATCCACAAGCACTATCATGAAGACCAAGACATATGTGGAGTTGCATCCTATCAATACCACCCGCAATGTGGTCTTTCTCCAACATAGATGGCCCATCATCCAAGAAAAATTTAACAAGTTTGTCGGCCACTATGCTTCTGTGCTCGATAGAAATCAAAGTGGGACTGGAGTCCAAAGTCATGTAGGTTGAATTGTTTCATTTTGTCATAATTTGGATTGCTATTTTTATGTCAGAATACCATGATTACTTTATTGTTTGATAGATGGTGTTGGACGCCACTTTGTACCAACAAGATGAGAAGAAGCCATTCGGTTTCAGCCATCATTGGATGAAATTGAATGGCCAATCAAAAAGGATACAAGTTGTGGAAGACCTCAAGAAAGGAAACAATAGGTTGAAAGCAAATGATGGCTCAAGCTCCCACTAATCCATTGGATTGGATGACGAAGATGAAGAAGTTATAGGGAAGAATGAAATAGCCATTGTGCCAATGAATAACCAGCAAGTGATGGGAAACAAGTGTGAGAAGGGGAGGGCCACCCCTGACGCGACGGCTACAAAAATGTCCACCACATGATGGGAAGTTTCCATAAGGGAGGACAAGAAAGAGGATAGGTACAATCTCATGTTGGATGCACAAAAAAGAGGATGGATCGGAACCGGGATAGGGTGAACCACAAGTTGCAACTTGAGAGGGAGATGATAGAGTTAGAGAAGAAAGGGATGTGTCTCAAATGGGAGCTCGAGAAGGCCTGAACTTTTGGATCAATAGAGATTGAGAAGGAGAGATTGCAACTTGGTCGAGACCGGAGGATTTGAGGATAATGTTAGCGGATGGAAGCTTTTGGATGCGGAAGGAAAGAAGTGGCTTGAGAGAGGAAGGAGATCAACATGCATAGAGAGTATGATGCGGAGGACACAACATGGATGGTGGCAGAGCACACGACACAGATGACGTCCGGCAAGTGATTCATCATGTTCTCCAGCCATGTCCCGGGCATTGAATTTTATCTTTGCCATGTCCGGATTGTTGAATTATGATTTATTATGCCTTGTTGCATTGTTGAACTGTGAACAATTTATGCTATATGATCCACATGCACGGATTGCATGGATTTGAGCGTTTAGTTTTGAGAAGTGTGGCTGTCCAGCAGGGTCTTGTCAGACGCTCACATCGAAAGTTTAGAAGGGCGGATTTGCTAAGGGCATCTCCAACAGCAACCCGCAAAATGTCTCCCGCATCCGTCCGTGGAAAGGGGAGACTAGTCTGTGGAGATGGATGCGGGAGGTCGGCATCCAACGCTAGCTGCATACATTTTCACAACAACTCAAACCAACCGGATGAAATTCGTGCAAACACAACGAATTTTTATATAAACACGACGGATTTCATTGAAAGTGGGATAATTTGTACATAAAACCGGACGATATTTTGTCCAGTGAACTAAAAACTTAAAACTAAAACCCTAAACTATCATATACACCACGGTGACCTCGTGGTCATTGTCGGGCTGGACGGCTCCTCCTCCTTCGTCATCATCGCCCGACCCACTGTTGGAGTCGAAGTCGTCGGGCTTGGGGCGGCGGAAGGTGGTGGCGTCACGACAGGGCTTCCCGGTGGCCGCCTGACGATCGCAGATGATCCTCTCCGCCTCCTCCTATGTCGTGCGCAGTGCGACTGCGGCCACCGAGGACGTGGGCTGAGTGAGAGAGCGGCGGTCATTGGAGGCATCGTCTTTGGCGGCGATAGCGATCTCAGCAAGCGACCATTCCTAGTCGTACCTATTCATTTCCCCATCGATGCGGCAGAGACGGCGCTTGGCTATCTCCGAGGTCGTCACAGAGCGGTCCAGGGCCCAGGCGTACGCCAGGTCTGGGTGCTCTACGATGTATCGCGGTGGGACTTCGGAGTCGGCGAACTGGGATCGGCACGCGGCGTTCCGCCTGCCCTGCCGGCGCTTCTCCCTGTCGGTGTACTCCTGCACCGTCATGGCGCACCGGGCCGACGACAAGGAGCCGCCGCAGAGGTAGTGCAGAATGCACCCGCACGCCTTGGGCAGGGACAGCGGCAGCGAGCGTCTCTCCTCCTTGACAACACGTCGGGGCCGCGACGAGAGCTGCTCCTCCTTCATGACGCGTCAGGGTGGTGACGAGAGCCGCTCATCCTTGACGTGGCGTCCGATTTGGACGCGGCGGCTGCGAGGCGGCGGAGAGCGTGGAGGGGATGCCAACTCCGGCTTCATGGGTAGGAGCGCCCCGGTAGTGGAGCCGGGCCGTTGGTGTGGACGACGGAGCGACGGAGCATCAGCTCCATCAACTCCTCAAACTCCGTGTCGCGGCCGGCGTAGACCTAGCCCGGCACCGCTGCCGCGGACTGCGGTGGCGGCGGCTGCTGGTCCTCCTCATCGTCGAAGGAGATGATGATCTCCGCCCGCGTAGCGCCGCTAGCCGACGAGGACGACGACCCGGAGTTCGAGGGCGGCGTCTCCACGAGCCGTCACATCCCGCATGTTGACGTTGGTGCCAGGGACTTGCCCATCGTCGGAGATGTGGAGGAGGGAGTGCGGAGAGAAGGAGGATGAGGAGGAAGGAGGAGGATGCGATGTGAACGGTGCCGGAGCGCGGCTTAAATAGCCGCGACCAGGCCATGCGAAGTGCCGGCCAACCGCTTCAATGCGGCGCAGCGACCGGAGTTGGTTCCTCGAGAAGCCGTGTCCGCATTGAAGCGGCGGCTGCCGAAAGGTCGCATCGGTCAGCGCCGCCCTCCCACCTTTCGGTCACATCGCAACATCAATGTCGGCCTTCGCGTGCTCTGGGCCGGCATGAATGCGGCACGGTAAGCGGCGGGTGTGATGATGTTATGTACCTAGGGTAGGGTCATGGACCTATCTAGGATACCATACCCAAGGACATCCTTAGACGAAGCTACCTTCCAGTCGACCAAGAGGGACTCCACTCGACCAAGAGTGACTCCACTCGACCGGCTAGAAGACACTCGACCATGAAGACTCACTCGACCATCAGGAGTTCAGGATCTACTCTGTATCCAAACGGTCTGTAATTAAGTAGTCTTAATGGTCATGATGACACTTTATCTAGGGCGTTACCAGTAACGCATGGCCTTAATGTACTTTAACCCTCTGCTACGTGGGTTGGCTGGGGTCCTGGCGTCCTCTATATAAGCCACCCCCTCCACTGGTAGAAGGGTTGGCACCCCTGTAACTCATATACACATAAACCAATCGACCGCCTCCGGGCTCCGAGACATAGGGCTATTACGTCCTCAGAGAAGGGCCTGAACTCGTTAAACACTCGTGTGTACAACTACTCCATAGCTAGGATCTTGCCTCTCCATACCTACCCCCCATTCTACTGTCAGACTTAGAACCACGACAGTTGGCGCCCACCGTGGGGCAGGTGTCTTAGCGACTTTTTGGAGAAGTTGCAATTTGTCCGATTGCCTTCATCATGGTTTCCGGCGGAGTTCTGGTCGAGGGCCGCGAGATCCGTCTCGGTGCGCTCGCTTTCATCGCCGACGACTCCGCTTGGCTCTAGGAGGCGCCACTCGACATCAACGCGCTCCCCGTCCGCGGGGCGACGCACTTTCGGGCGTGTGTCTGCGGCGTCCTGCTGCGGCAGCCGTCGACTCCCTACCGGTCGACTCCTGTGCTGGCTTCCCTCCCTGTCTCCCGCCAGTGCAAGCGCTCCGGTCGGTTGAGGCTCCAGCGATGGGTGAGACACGCAGTGGCTCGCCAATCGGCCACCACCTAAGTTGCGACAATTGAGCCCGACGAATCTCTCTACGGCCTGTTCGACCTGTCGACTGGCTCCGTAGCGACTGCATCCGAATGCGATAGTAGTGATCCAGCGGCGGAGGTCCTGATGGTCAACAGTCCTCGTAGCCCTCCTGGTTTCCCCCGCAACGACGGGATGGACGACGGAGGCGACCCCACTCAGGCCCACGAAGAGTATCAGCCCGAGCCACTCACTTCCCAGCAGAGGGAAGAACTTCGTCGCCGGAACATGGATGCCCTGGATACTCCCATTGCAGGAGAAACTCCTGAAGCTCGTGCCCTGGAAGAGGCGCGTTTGGCCAACTTGGCTGAACGCACTCGACTGGAGAACCTCCAGCGAGCACTCGACAAGCGTGCTCGTCAGCGAATACCCGACTCCCGCCGACGTCAGCTCTTTCCGCAACCGACTCAGGTATATCGAACCCCGATTCAAAATTTGGCAGCTGCAGCCCGTATAGAGGAATCAATTCAGCCCTCTCAGTCGGAGGCTGGAAGAGGCTTGATACAGATCAGAGATTTGCTCCGGGCGGCAGGAGATCAGAATTCAGTTGTGTCACAGTCGCGCAACAGAATTCATAGTCGATCCGTCGCTGCGAATACTGTTCAGTTGGCTCACAGTCCAAGGTCACCTCCGAGGTGCACGGGACGTGAAGGCCGGCGAGACCCCTATGATGATCGATTTGATCGTGACGACGGGCGTCGAGTGCCCACTCCTCCCCCGAGAAGTGGGTCTAACGCCCATCGGCAGCAAGATGACAGACGCCAGCTCAGCGTTGGGCGGAGAGCTCCAGTCGACCCCAGAGAGCCAGGCTTTGACCTGAGGTCCATCATCATGCAAGGTTTGGTCGACCGGAACAGAGCTCATAGAGGTGGCCATGACAGAGATGTGCCCACAAGCAGCCGAGTCCATGTTTCAGGTCCAGAATGTTTTAGCAGAGCCATCAGAGCCACAGTGATACCCCCCAACTTCAGGTTGGCGACTGGAGTGAGTAAGTTCACCGGAGAGTCTAAGCCTAAAACTTGGCTTGAAGACTACCGAGTGGCTGTTCAGATTGGGGGCGGTAATGATGAGGTGGCCATGAAGCATTTGCCACTTATGCTAGAGGGTTCGGCCAGGGCGTGGTTGAATCAGTTAGCTCCTAGCAGCATTTACACCTGGGAAGATCTTTCCCGAGTGTTCTTCAGGACGTTCGAGGGGACTTGCAAGCGACCGGCCGGATTGACAGAGCTGCAAGTTTGCGTACAAAAGTCAAGTGAAACACTGAGAGATTACATCCAGAGATGGATCACTTTGCATCATACTGTGGAGAATGTGTCGGACCATCAAGCGGTCTGCGCCTTCAAGGATGGTGTCAAGAACAGAGAGTTGAGCCTGAAGTTTGGTCGAACTGGAGATATGACCCTAAGTCGGATGATGGAAATAGCCACCAAGTACGCCAATGGCGAAGAAGAGGACCGACTCCGGAGTGGCAAGTACAAGCCGAGTCAGTCGGATAAAGGAAACTCCAGTCGGAAGCAAAAGTGGAAGGCCGAGCCAGCTGCTCCTGGAGAGGCTCTGGCCGTGACTCAGGGCAAATTCAAAGGGAAGCCCAAAGGATCTTGGAACCCCAAGAAGGTAAAAGATAAGGAAGGTAATGACGTGATGGATCTGCCGTGTCATATCCACACGAAGAAAGACGAAGAGGGTAACTTCATCTACCCAAAGCATACCACTCGCCAGTGTCGGCTCTTAATCCAGCAGTTTCAAGGGAAACAGCCGAAGGACAAAGAGAAGGAGTCGGACAAGGCTGAGGACAAGGAAGACAGTGATGGAGAGTACCCTCATGTCAACTCCACTCTGATGATTTTTGCTGATGTAGAGAGCAAAAGTCGACTGAAAGTGATCAACCGTGAGGTCAATATGGTCGCCCCGGCGACACCAAACTATCTGAGATGGTCGCAAACTCCCATTACTTTCGACCAGTCTGATCACCCTACTCACATTGCCACCCCTGGGAGGCAAGCGCTGGTGGTCGACCCAGTCGTCGAAGGCACTCGACTGATGAAGGTATTGATGGATGGAGGTAGTGGATTGAATATATTGTATGCAGAGACGCTCAAGGGAATGGGCATTCCGATGTCCAGGCTCAGTTCCAGCAATATGAGTTTTCACGGAGTCATCCCGGGAAAGAAGGCCGAGTCACTCGGCCAAATAGCTCTGGGTGTAGTGTTCGGCGACTCGAAGCATTTCCGCAAAGAGAAGCTTACATTTGAAGTCGTGGATTTCCGAAGCGCCTACCACGCTATTTTGGGAAGACCAGCCTATGCCCGCTTCATGGCTCGACCATGTTATGTGTACCTCAAGTTAAAGATGTCTGGCCCCAAAGGTGTGATCACCATCACTGGCAGCCGGAAGAAGGCAGAAGAGTGTTTCCAGAAAGGCTCAAAGATTGTGGATGACCAGATAACAGTGGTAGAGCTAGAGGAATACAAGAAGAATGTAGATCCGAGTGATTTGCTGCGGGCCAAGAAGCCCGCCACTGAGTCAGCATTTCAGTCGTCTGGGGAGACGAAGCCAGTTCATATCCACCCGACTGACCCCAATGCAGCTCCGACCCATATTTCCACCACACTCGACTCTAAATAGGAAGAAGCGCTCATCCAGTTCCTCCGTGAGAACTGGGACATCTTTGCATGGAAGCCAGCTGACATGCCGGGTGTTCCCAGGGGGCTGGCTGAGCATCGCCTTAGAGTCGACTCAAAAGCGAAACCTGTTAAAGAACATCTTCGACGGTCCACCGTTCAGAAGAAAAAAGCCATTGGCGAGGAGGTGGCTCGACTCCTTGCAGCAGAGTTCACCGAGAGATATACCACTCCGAGTGGCTTGCCAATGTCGTCATGGTTCCCAAGAAGGACAATTCACTTCATATGTGCATTGATTTCAAACATATCAATCGGGCCTACTCGAAAGATCATTTTCCTCTCCCTCGCATCGACCAAATTGTCGACTCGGCCGCAGGGTGCGAGAGATTGTCTTTTCTAGACGCTTATTCCGGGTATCATCAGATCCGTCTGTATGGGCCCGACGAAATCAAAACAGCTTTCATCACTCCATTCGGGTGCTTCTGCTATATCACCATGCCATTCGGCCTCAAGAATGCCGGAGCCACGTTCATGAGAATGATTCAAAAGTGCTTGCTCACTCAAATCAGTCGGAATGTGGAAGCGTACATGGATGATATCGTGGTCAAGTCACGAAAGGGTTCCGACCTATTGGCTGACTTAGCTGAAACATTTGCCAATCTCAGGAGGTATGATATCAAGCTCAATCCATCAAAGTGCACATTCGGAGTACCTGGCGGAAAGTTACTCGGTTTTCTCGTCTCCGAACGAGGAATCGATGCTAACCCAGAAAAAGTTGGCACCATACTCCGAATGAAACGCCATGTGCGTGTGCACGACGTCCAGAAGCTTACTGGATGCTTGGCCGCGTTAAGTCGATTCATCTCTCGCCTCGGTGAAAAGGTGTTGCCCCTTTACCGACTGATGAAGAAGGCAGACAAGTTCGAGTGGACTCCAGAAGCTGATGCAGCGTTTGCCGAGTTAAAAACTCTGCTCTCCACCCAGCCGGTGCTTGCTGCTCCAATCAGCAAAGAGCCTCTGTTGCTTTATATTGCAGCCACAGGACAAGTCGTCAGTACAGTACTTACGGTCGAGCGGGAAGAAGAAGGGAAAGCCTTCAAAGTTCAGCGCCCAGTGTATTATCTCTCTGAAGTTTTGACCCCATCGAAGCAAAGATATCCTCATTATCAGAAGCTCGTATATGGGATCTACATGACCATGAAGAAGGTTGGTCATTATTTCTCTGATCATGACATTACAGTCGTCAGCGACGCACCTTTGTCAGAGATTCTGCACAACAGAGATGCAACTGGTCGAGTGGCTAAATGGGCGATTGAACTCCTTCCCCTTGATATCAAATTCGAGGCAAAGAAAGCCATTAAGTCCCAGGCTATAGCAGATTTCCTTGCCGAGTGGATTGAGCAACAACAGCCGACTCAAGTTCACTCGGAGCATTGGACCATGTTCTTTGATGGCTCTAAGATGTTAAATGGTTCTGGTGCTGGGGTTGTTTTGGTTTCCCCCCGAGGAGACAAGCTCAGATATGTGCTCCAGATCCACTTTGATTCCTCCAACAATGAAGCAGAATATGAAGCACTCTTGTATGGATTACGCATGGCCATTTCACTCGGCGTCCGTCGCCTTATGGTCTATGGCGATTCAGATTTGGTGGTCAATCAAGTGATGAAGGAGTGGGACGTTAGAAGCCCAGCCATGACTGGATACTGCAATGCAGTGAGGAAGCTCGAAAAGAAGTTCGAAGGGTTAGAGCTCCACCACATACCCCGACTGAAAAATCAAGCAGCTGACGATCTGGCGAAGATAGGATCCAAGAGAGAAGCCATCCCCAATGATGTGTTTTTGGAGCATATCCACACTCCGTCAGTCGTAGAAGATCCTTTTACCGATGAAGCTCCGCAACCTAAGAGTGTCACGGACCCGACTGAGGTTGAAGTCCCAGCAGTGGTCGACCTGATCATGGAAGTTCTAGTGATCACTCCAGATTGGACAGTACCATATATCGCGTATATCTTGAGGAAAGAGCTCCCGGAGGACGAAGAAGAGGCTCGACAGATCGTCCGCCGATCTAAAGCCTTTACCGTGATAAGGGGACAGCTGTACAGAGAAAGCGCGACTGGAGTTGGTCAGAAATGCATAACGCCGGAGGAAGGTCGAATAATCCTTGATGACATCCACTCGGGGACCTGTGGCCATCATGCGTCCTCTCGGACCATCGTGACCAAAGCATACCGAGCCGGATTTTATTGGCCAAGAGCGAATGAAATGGCGAAGGAGATAGTCGACAAGTGCGAGGGATGTCAATTTTACTCCAATATGTCACACAAACCCGAAGACTATACCACTCGTCTGGCCCTTTGCAGTATGGGGGTTGGATATGGTCGGTCCTTTGAGAACAGGCAGAAGCGGTTTCACCCATGTGCTGGTAGCAGTCGACAAG
This sequence comes from Triticum aestivum, assembly GCF_018294505.1. NCBI lineage: Eukaryota > Viridiplantae > Streptophyta > Magnoliopsida > Poales > Poaceae > Triticum > Triticum aestivum. The sequence goes on from NC_057813.1 coordinate 139,220,470, forward strand.
TTCACCAAGTGGATTGAAGCTAAACCCATCAAGAACCTCGATGCCGGTACTGCTGTCAGCTTCATCAGAGAATTGATATTCAGATATGGAGTCCCGCATAGCATCATCACTAACAACGGGTCAAACTTCGATTCCGAAGAGTTTAGAGCTTTTTGCACGTCCCAAGGCACACGAGTCGACTATGCTACAGTCGCCCATCCACAGTCGAATGGACAGGCAGAACGAGCCAACGGTTTGATTCTCAAAGGATTGAAACCCCGCTTGATGTGTGATCTTAAGCATGTGGCTGGTGCATGGGTCGACGAACTTCCCTCGGTGCTTTGGGGGTTAAGGACCACACCCAACCGGTCGACTGGAAGAACTCCATTCTTCTTAGTCTACGGAGCTGAAACAGTCTTGCCAAGTGACCTTCTCCACAATGCTCCCCGGGTTGAGCTCTACACCGAAGCTGAAGCAGAACAAGCGCGACAGGATGCAGTCGACCTTTTAGAGGAAGAAAGGGAGATGGCTCTGATCAGATCGACCATTTACCAACAAGATTTGCGTCGCTTCCATGCCAAAAACGTGAAGAGTCGAGCCTTCCAGGAAGGAGATTTAGTTCTCCAAGTGGATCAGCAGAAACCACACAAGCTTGCTCCTTCTTGGGAAGGTCCTTTCATCGTCACCAAGGTTCTCCACAATGGAGCATACCGTCTTTACAATGTTGAGCATCAGATCGACGAGCCCCGAGATTGGAACGCGGAGCTTCTTCGCCCCTTTTACACTTAAGTATTCACTCGGATGAGTTGTAATAAAAGTACTTCTGTAGTCTATTTATCAAAGACAAGAGCTTTATAATTTTCCCAGTAATTGCTATTTCTTTTGTCCACATAAAACAATCCCCCAGTGGGTGGCTTTGCTGCGAATCCGATTCGCCTAAGTCTGTAAAAAATCCTAACCGAGTGGTGAGCCAGTCTCTCACACGAAGGCTTAGCTGTGAAATCCGTTTCGCCTAAGATAACTAAAATCCTACCGAGTGGTAAGCCAGCCTTCCACTCGGGGGCTTAGCTGCAGTCCAAGTACTGCCTAAGTTAAATAAAATCCTACCGAGTGGTAAGCCAGCCTTCCACTCGGGGGCTTAGCTGCAGTACAAGTACTCGCCTAAGTTAAACAAAATCCTACCGAGTGGTAAGCCAGCCTTCCACTCGGAGGCTTAGCTGCAGCATTGCGCTCGCCTAAGTACAAATACAATGTGCGCTCTGCAAGGAAGACGAGGTGCAGGTCGACTGCTACCCTCTCCTTCCGAGCTACGCCACAAGTACAAACGTGTGCTCTACAAGGAAGACGAGGTGCAGGTCGACTGCTACCCTCTCCTTCCGAGCTACGCCACAAGTACAACGTGCGCTCTGCAAGGAAGATGAGGTGCAGGTCGACTGCTACCCTCTCCTTCCGAGCTACGTCACCAATATAAAATCCTACCGAGCGGAGAGCAGACCTCCCACTCGGGGGCTTAGCTGCAGCCCAGTGCTC
>NC_057813.1:139223040-139224527 GCF_018294505.1 Triticum aestivum
AATCCTACCAAGTGGAGAGCAGACCTCCCACTCGGGGGCTTAGCTGCAGCCCAGTGTTCGCCTAAGTATCTGAAATCCTACCGAGTGGAGAGCAGACCTCCCACTCGAGGGGCTTAGCTGCAGCCCAGTGCTCGCCTAAGTATCTAAAATCCTACTGAGTGGAGGGCAAACCTCTCACTCGGGGACTTAGCTGTAGCCCAGTACTCGCCTAAGTAAATTAGGATGCAAGCCGATGGCAATAAGCGCTTTGCTTCAACCTGCAAAGGACGCCTCGAACCAAATGCAAGCATATTCAGTGACGAACCCAAGTTCGGATAATACCTAACGGAACCGAAAGTGCTCAGGCGCTAAGCCTGTTAAGGTTTATCGGTTACAAAACCCACTCGGCATATCGAGGCAAATTTAAAGTATCAAGCTCTAAAGTATTTTACCCCTCCTGTGGAGGGCTGGAAGGTGCCACAAACTCGTCCAGATCAATTCCATCTGCAATCCGAGTGGCAGCGGCAATGAAAGTCTCCATGAAAGATCTGAAATCGTGCTTCTTGGTGTTGGCCACCCTAAGAGCCACCAGCTTGTCCTCTCGTGCATCCTTGCAATGAACGCGGACCAGAGACAGAGCCACATCCGCGCCGCACCTGGCTGAAGACTTCTTCCACTCCTGCACTCGACTTGGGACCTCGTTCAGTCGAGTCATCAGAGACTCGAGGTCGTTCTGGAGTGTCTCTCTTGGCCAAAGTGTTTTGTCGATGCGGGAAGTTGCGACCTTTAGCCTTGCGAGATAATCGATGACGGAAGCAACACGAGATTCAAGTCGGAGCATGTTCATGGTGACTTCATCTTTCACAGGAGAGTTGATGGGGTCCAGGTTTACTTCCAGCCGACCAGTCTCCTCTTCAAAGTTCTGACAAAATTCTGCAAGCACAACCACCGAGTCAAGACAAATAGTCAGAGGCCACAAGTAAAATATTTGTTTGATACAAAGGATTACCTTTGTATCAGAGCAACGCTGTCAGGACCCCGACTCGATGTCACATCGATCTAGCTGGTAACACCTCATATCACTTTGCGGCCTCACGCACGGTATCCCCACGGGTGTCGTCTTACCTTTTCCCGGGACCGTTTGCGCCTTTTGGCTCACGTATATGATAGTGTCGCTAGCATCCATATGATAAAGAGCCCGGGCTGACATGACTAGTCGCAAACCCAAAGTGGCACAGACTTACAGGGACAGGCATCCATGACCCAGCTTCGAACGTGTCGGTCATCAGCAAGTGGGTCCGGGCTGTAGCACTGGGCTAGCAGGACTCCGGTAAACCGGGCTGTAGCGGGCTAACAGGACTCCGGTACTCAAAGCGTGACATTTCCCCGAAGGGACAGACACAGGAACGAAGAAGGACACATGCCGGCCAGCCTAAGTGTTCCAGAGCAGTAGCAAGCTACCATGGCTCAGCGGTAACACTAGGAGACATTTCCCGGTAAGAGAGGCT